>NC_091773.1:81646127-81801127 GCF_029378745.1 Bos indicus
CACATCTTATCTCAAGGATGAGATGAGGGTTCAGAGGCCGTGTTAGCGCTTACGCACGCATCAGTAGGAGTGTTTGCTAACGGGACCTCGTTGTTAACCCATTCTGCATATAACTGAGTCATTTTGCTGTAACTAACACAACATTCTAATTCAGCTATACTTCAAAAAAGAATTAAAAAAGCAAAGTGTGTGTTGGGGGATTCCCTCACAAGCCTTGGGTTAAGATTCTGGGCTTCCACTGCAGGGGGCAGGGGACATGGGTTTGATCCCTGGTCTGGGAACTAAGATCCCGTGTGCTGTGTGCTTGGCACAGCCAGAAACAACGGCAGGTTTTTGTTACGTGTCCTGAATGAGCTGATGCTGACTCTCTGGGTAGCATAGGTCACTGAGTCTGCTTCTGGCCCTTGGGGCATACCATGTTAATTATACAACACTGGCTCGAGGCAGTCGTGAAGACAATGTGCTGGCTGCTTCTGTAGCCCGTCTGTGATCCCCGTCTGTATTTACGGGTAGTATCTGTGCGCTGTATGAATCGCGTGCGTTTTCGCCTTCCCGTGGTGTTCTAGCATGACTGCAATGTTTCCTCTTTCTTAGCCTGTATGAGCAGAATAGGCAGAAGACAGGTGCTTCTGTTTAAAGTTGATGGCATGGAATGCTCTGTAAACGTAGAAATTAGATCTGGGTTCAAATCCTAATCCCACTCTCTATTTTTAAACCATTGCCATTGCTTTGCTATCTGATTTTTTTTTAGCATTTTATTTATTTATCGGCCATGCTTGGTCTACTTGCCGAGCTCAGCTGTCCTCTAGCTGCGCTGAGCAGGGCCGCCCGCTCGCTGCACAGATTCTCATCTCCGAGCACCGGCTCTAGGAGCACAGGCTCGGTTACCCTGCAGCGTGTGGGAGCTTCCTAGACCAGGGATTGAACCCGTGTTCCCTGCGTGGACAGGAGGATTCTTAACTACTGAATCGCTAGGGAAGTCCTCCTGTTCTTTATTAAAAATCTAGCTTGAGCACATTAGGGCTTCCCTGATAGCTCAGTTGGTAAAGAATCTGCCTGCAAGGCAGGAGACTACAGTTGGATTCCTGAGTCGGGAAGATCCCCTGGAGCAGGGAAAGGCTACCCACTCCAGTATTCCCGGGCTTCCCTGCTGGGTCAGCTGGGAAAGAATCGGCTGATCCCTGGGTTGGGAAGATCCCCTGGAGGAGGAAAAGCCTACCCACTCCAGTATTCTGGCCCAGAGAATTCCATGGACTGTATAGTCCATGAGGTCGCAAAGAGTCGGACACGACTTTCACTTTGAGCACATCACTGCACCTCGGGAGCTTGCTTCCTTATCTGTCACATGAGTATGACAACGCCTGCCTGATTCACGGGGGGTGTGAAGCGTTAGTGGTGGTATTTCTGCTAACACTTCATCATGGTTTCAAGTGCAGTCCCTGATACATGGGACTCGGAGTCAGGCACGCTTCCTCCCCGGTGTGTTCACCATCTCAGTTCGCTGCGGTGACAAGACACACAGCATCCATGGGACTTGGCTTGGACTGACTTGACATGGGCCGTGAAAGGGCTCTGTGTAGACCTATGACTCAGACTTTATTCCTGATTGATAGACTCCTGAAAAGGGGTCTTGCTGATGGAACGATTGACATCACCACCAGAGAAGATGGCCACTGCAGCTTCTGCATTGTGTGCGCGTGCGCGTGCGCGGTCTCAGACCAATTCCTTCTGGCTCCACAGATCACACATACTCTCTTTACATTAACCGGTTCTGGTTTTTTTAAGTGTAGAGTCTTTTTCTATTGCAGTAAAATATACACAACATGTTTTAAACATGTTAACCGTTTAAAAATGTGCAGTTCAGTAGCGTGAAGTCCGTTACGCTAACCAGTGCTCTGTTCTGTCACCATCTGTATGGTTCCCTCGTTCTCGTCAGGCTGAGAGGGAGAAGCACAGCTACATGAGATGTCTATTGTGACCCCGTTTCCCGGAAGTGTACGTTCACAGCTGCGTGTGGACGTCGTGGATTCTTGGCGAGAACACGGAAACAACTGTTTGTACTGCGTCCCTTTGGAAAGTGGGCTTGGGCTTCGCTGGCCGCCCCCTGGTTGACCTCACCTCTCCATGCAGGGGGTGCGGGCTCTGTCCCTGGTCTGGTCGCTATGATCCCACAAGCCTCGTGACCAAAATCAATAAAAGCCAAGTCATAAAACAGAGACACTCACTAGTGTAACAAATTCAGTGAAAGGTTTAAAAATGGTCCACATCAAAAAATATTTATCTTAAAAGAAAAGAGGGTCAAGGAATTTCAAAACCCTCCTGAAGTAAAACCAATAGTCTAGTGCACGCCCACACCCGTCTCCTGCTTCAGCAAGTATCAGTTCATCACCAGGCACCCAGCTTGAGGTTAGGCACTTTTGAAATTTTTTAATCTACCAAGGGCATGGATTTGTTTGGTCATTTGAATTTTTAATTATAAAATAAATCCAGACACGAAAAGACAATGCAGTGTGTTAGCTTCCATTGGTTCCTGTCTTATTTTCTTATCCTTTTAGACTTGGGACCTTTCAAGGGCGGGTGAGTAAGCGTGATTTCCTCTGAATTCTCCGGTCCCCAAGGACAGACACTGGCCGTTCCTGGACATCTGGAAGGGACAATAGCTGGGCTTGAAAGCACATGGATGTCAGTGCTGTTGCCCGGGTCCCCAGGCGCGCGCAGTCAGCCACACCGTTCTGCTGGCTGTGTGTTTTAATTAGACTGTTTACTTGGGCTGAGATTTATGACGCTGTTTCTAAATGAGAGCATGTGGTTTCCAGCTCTCTTTGTTCTCTGAGCCCTGCAACCCGCTGCAGTTTTCCACGAGCTGCTTTTTTGAAAAACAATTTCTGCCTTTCTTATCTGATGGACGGTAATTTCGTAGGGATTATTAGCACCCTGCGCTCTTAGCGTTTGTTCTCCTGGAGCTAGAAGAGGAAATTGTCAGGTGGCACTTTCAGCAGCTGGTTCGCTGGCCGCGAATAGAATATTACAAAATCACCTTGATTCTAAGGCCTGTGAACCAGCTGGCTGAAATGAATGATGGGAAGGTGGCTTTTGTATTTAAATTCTCCAGCCGGTGGCATAGAAAATGCAGTTAAAACAGAGATTCTTCTTCCCAGGAGTTCAGTGTGGATTGATTTGGACTCTTCTTCAGAAGACTCTTCTGCCCCATGCATCTCAAGGCTCAGGGTGTGATTTTTCCCATCAGTGAGGCTCTGTGCCCTGCCGTGTACTAGGCACTGGAATTAACAAAACAAATCAGCAGCTCTCCCCTAGCATCCCTCACTCCCTCTGACTGTAACACAGTGGGATGAGTGCTTTACTAGTGGGCGAGCAGAGGAGGGAAGCTCGTTTTCTGGTTTGGGGTGGCTGGGGAAATGTTCCCAGGGGAGGTGCTTTTAAGCCGAAGAGCAAGTAGAAATTTTTTAGCTATTACAGGCAGGAGGAGGGGGTGTTTTAAGCCGAGGGATGTCTGTCTTGAGAGTAGATAGAGTCCAGGATGTCCAGACGGTGGGACGGGCACGCCGGTGCGCGGGGCACAGAGACGGTGAGGAAGCTTGGGAGGGCCGCGCTCACCGCAGGCCTCCTGGGCCGGCGGGTGCAGGCCTCGTGGAACCGGAGCCGAGACTCCTGCAGCCGCCGGAAGGGGCTGACTCTGTTCCGGTTACCATCAGAGCGCGTGCAGCTTGGAGGAAGAACCGAAAGGCCCGAAGGAACCGCGGGGCCGGGTCGGGGCCTCTGGCCGCCTCTCCCCGCGCCCTCCCGGAGCTGGCCTGCGCCCCGCCTTCCCTGGTTGCCCGGTTCCTCAGGGTCTTACGATCCCGAGGATGTTTAACCTGTGTTCTAAACACTTCATTGTTGGCTTGGCCAGAAAAGTTCACTTGGGTTTTTCCGTAGCATCCTATGGAGGAATCCAAACGAACGTTTCGGTCGATCCGGTGGATGGTCCCGGGACGCGGGGGCTCTGCGCCGGGAGCCGCCGGAAGACCAGGGGCGTCCGGGCCGAACCGGGACCTCCTCACTGCTCGGTTTTCCGCACTGGCTCCCGGGTGGGCTCCGCCTCGAAGGAAGGCTCCTAGCACAGATAAGGCTCGAAACCGTTGCCCCTGTTCCCGTGATGGACGCAGCCGTCCTGCTGGGCTTGGCCGACGGCTGTCCCTTGAGTGGGGAGCATCCTGTGGCCCTGGTCCCTTCGCCGAGCAGCCGGTGGGCGCGGGGACCCCCTAAGTCAGGGACTCTCAGCCAGGCTCCGCCCCGGGCGGGGAAGGCCAGCTCGGGGGTCTGCACGCTGCCCGGGGTGGCCGGGCTGCTGGAGGCGTTCTGCAGCAGCAGGGGCTGTGGGCCTGGCACACAGGGTGACCGGCGTGTTTGCAAGGGCGGCTCAGCATCTCACCGAGTCTTCCTGGAGAATGCCATCCCAGAGAGGCTCTAGTGTGCAGAATTTCTCTTTTCCCACAAGAAAAATATTCCCAGTTTGAAATATTGCCTCCTCTACCCACTTCTTGGGGATCATGCATATTCGTGTATTAAACGTTGTGGAAATTTGTAAGCAGTAAACTGAGTTCAAAGAAATGGAAATGATTTTTCAAAAAAACAAACAAAAAAAACACACAAGGGAATCCCCTGGCCGTCCAGTGGTTAAACTCCAGGCTTTCACTGCCGAGTCCCTAGTCAGGGAACTAAGCTCCCACAAGCCACAGAGAATAACCAGAAAAACCACACACACACCAGCACAACAGGCATTAAAACTTTGGAAGTGGATTGCCCCAGGAGTGAAACCATGAAAGTTGCTTTTTTTTAAAGATAAATTCCATAATATTAGATGTTCACAAAGTCGTGGGGTGAGAACCCCCACTTTTTTTAGTGAGAAGCTTCCCTATGTTTTAGAAAAGGGGGTCATTTCTGTTAGTGCCCCTGTATCCTTATTTGTTCACCAGATATTTATGAAGTACTCGTGGTGCCAGGCACAGCACTTGGTTATTTACAGTATGAAAATTCTTATCTCTTTATTGGGCTGGTTTTTCTGGAATTTTTCATGCTCATGTTTAGAATTCTGTATTTCTATCAAAGAGAAACAGACAGTAACAGTTATTGAACATTTTTAACCCCGATAACGTGTCTGAAAAGATCGAGTTCTAGGCTGCCGCCGAGATCCGAAGTTCTTTCCCCTCGATATTTCTGCTCGGTTTCCTAGACGTGGAAATACACCAGGCCCTGGTGGGCTGCTAGGGTGGTGACCAGAGCTGCTTTGTACTGCACAGTGTGAGGTTCAGAGGGAGGCAGGCCTGCTCCAGAATTAGCACCAAGCTTAGTGCCGAAGGCATCGTAACCGAAAGGCTCTGTTCTGTAGTATTTAAAGATAAATATGACCTAACACTTTTTAAGTTGGAAAGTTTACAGGAGCCGAAACTTGTCTCTTGGCTCATAACATATTCTTTCCTCCTCCACCAAATTATATAGCAGCTTATTCCACATTTCAGTTTCTAAATAAATTGGTCCTCATTATTCTTAGATTCCTGACAGACATCTCGTCTAAGAATTACTGTTTTGCATTCTGCCACTTTGAGCATGTTAAACAAATTACTCAGTGTCATTGTCACTGAATTAATTAGAACGATTCACGTGATGACTTTAGCACACCAATGTGAACGTGCTTTTTTTTTTTTTTTTTAATTAAGGCTTGTTTACGTGTTATTAATACTTAGATTTGTGGCTTTAACATTAGCAGCCTCTGGGAGCTGTCATGAGGATTAATGCCAGTGAAGCAGTCAGAGCTGCATGGCTTTTAGTAAGGGCTCGAATGCTGTCTTGATCCTTATTAACCAGCTTTGTGATCGTGTGAGGAGATAATCAGTGTGGTTGCCGTTATCCTGGTTTTACCAGCAAGGATGCTGACGCTCACAAATTTAGTCGTCTGGAATTACTGGCCATCAGGATGAGAGCCAAGTGCTATATTCCTGACTGTCCTCATAATTAACATTTTGGGGTTTAGTATTTCAACATGTGAATTTGTGGAGAATGAAAGCATTCAGGCCACAGCAGTTAAGTCACTCGTGAAAATGCTTAGTACAGTGCTGAGCACATAGTAGGAACTCCACTGAAAGGGTTCTTTTCGGGACCTTGCTGGTGGTCCGCTGGTTGAGTCTGCCCTGCCGTGCAGGGGACGTGGGTTTGATCCCTGGTCAGGGGGCTAAGCTCCCATGAGGCGCTGAGCAGCTTAGCCTGCGTGCCATGGTGAAGATGGTGCATTCTGCAGCTAAATCCCGATGCAGCCAGATAGATAGATAAATACTCAATAGAATAAATGGTTCTTTTCTCTCCGTGCACTTTGTACCTTTTAGGACTCTCATCTCTCTTCTCTCCCTGCCCCCCTGTCGACACCCCAGCTGAGCCCTTCATCCCCAGACTTCTCAGGAGCCTCCATCTTCAGCAGTGGGTAACTGTCTTCACTCAAGCTGCCACAGCCAAGAATCACCGACTGGGTGGCTTAAACATCAGCAATTCACTGTCTTATAGCTCTCAGAGCTAACAACCTGAGATCACAGTGCTGGTGGGGCTGGTCCTCCTGAGGCCTCTCTCCTTGGTCTGTAGATGGCTGCCCTCTCTCTGTGTCCTCACTGGCCCTCATCTGAGATCACAGTGCTGGTGGTGCCAGTCCTCCTGAGGCCTTTCTCCTTGGTGTGTAGACGGCCGCCCTCTCCTGCGTCCTCACTGGTCCTCATCTGAGATCATGAGGCTGGTGGGGCTGGTCCTCCTGAGGCCCCTCTCCTCAGTCTGTAGACGGCCGCCCTCTCCTGCGTCCTCACTGGTCCTCATCTGATCACAGTGCTGGTGGGGCTGGTCCTCCTGAGGCCCCTCTCCTCAGTCTGTAGATGGCCGCCCTCTCTCTGCGTCCTCACTGGTCCTTATCTGATCACAGTGCTGGTGGGACTGGTCCTCCTGAGGCCTCTCTCCTTGGTCTGTAGATGGCTGCCTTCTCTCTGCGTCCTCACTGGCCCTCCGATCTGAGATCATGGTGCTGGTGGGGCTGGTCCTGCTGAGGCCCCTCTCCTTGGTCTGCAGACGGCTGCCCTTTCTCTGGGTCCTCACTGGCCCTCGGATCTAAGATCACGGTGCTGGTGGGGCTCGTCCTCCTGAGGCCTCTCTCCTTGGTGTGTAGACGGCAGCCCTCTCCTGCGTCCTCAGTGGCCCTCCCTCTCAGCCTGTCTGTGTCCTGATCCCCACTTCTTAAAGGGAAACTACTCCTGTTAGTCCAGGGCCTGCCCTAGTGACCTCATTTGCTTGTAATTACCTTTTAAAAGACCCTGCCTCCAAATGCATTCACATTCTGAAGTACCAGGGATTACAGCCTCAATGTATGAATTTTAGGGGAGCTCAGCTCAGCCTATGACAGTGGTGTAGCAAGGAAGAGCATCTTGGGTCATAGCTCCAGCCCAGAACGTTCCCAACTCAGAGTCACAACCCTTGGAATATCAAAACCGATTAAATTCCCTTTAGTGCACTCCAGCAGGCTCAGTGGGTAAAGAATCTGCCTGCGACCTGGGTTCAGTTCCTGGGTTGGGAAGATCCTCTGGAGGAAGGCATGGCTACCCACTCCAGTATTCTTGCCTGGAGAATCCTCATGGACAGAGGAGCCTGTTGGGCTATAGTCCATAAGGTTGCAAAGAGTGGACTTGACTGAAGCGAGTGAGCACACACATTAAAAAAAAAAAGGCAGGAGCAGAACCTAGTTCCTTTCTTCAGGAATGGGAGGGGTGGGACCTGTTCTGTGTTGGGTGCTGTACTGAGTTGCTGGTGCTTAACAGACATTGTGGCCCCAAATCTCAGCATCACCGAGGATAGGATCGGTGCAGTTGCCGCCATCTGACAGAGGAAGAGAGACGTCCACCCGGTTTCTGTGTGGTTACTCAGTCAACCCCATTTCTCAGCAGTATTGAGATAATGAAGTGAGACGCATGGGAGTCACATGCTTCCAGGCTCCTCTGTCCATGGGACTTTCCAGGCAAGAACACCGGAGTGGGTTGCCATGTCCTTCTCCAGGGGGTCTTCCGACGCAGGGCTTGAACCCGGGCCTCCTGCGGCTCCTGCGTTTGCACCACTTGCCCCAGCCGGGAAGCCCTGGTCTGTGTAAAGAGCCTCACAAGGGGCTTAGTTGTTGCCCCCAGGAAGGCGAGACCAGCAAGGGCAGGCATCATCGTGCGTTTTCCGACTTCAGTCACTACTGCTCGGAAGTACCTGATGGGCAGGTTGGGTCGACGCTCATTTGTGTTTGCTGTGTGATGGAGTGAATCCAGAGGGCATGGATTCGTAGCAGTCTGTGAAGAGGAGGTACTTGGTTTCTGCAGGTTTCTAGAAGTTTCTTGGTTGGTTGCAACCGTAAGCTCCCCCCTCCTCCCCCAGTGGAGAGCAAGTGAGGGAGGGATAGGGTGAGAATGCTCTCTGGACTGACGCGGAGCTCTGTGTTGTCAGAGCTTGGGTCTGCCTCCCCTCTGTGTGTCACTCTGGATCTGCAGGTTGGGGTCACTTTCTGCAGCCTCTGCTCTGACCGGAGGGAAATGGCCCGCTGACATAAAGGTATTTGGATGGCGCTCTGATGCGTCCTGGGCTTGAATTTCGTTACTGCTCTCTGGGACTGAGTCAGTGATGCGTGTTGTCATCAGAATTCCTAAAATGATTGCCAACTTTTCTTTCCAGGCTCAGGCTGCATGAAGAAAAGGTGATTAAAGATAGGCGACATCATCTTAAAACCTACCCAAACTGTTTCGTCGCAAAAGAACTGATTGACTGGCTGATTGAACACAAGGAGGCGTCTGACAGAGAGACAGCAATTAAGCTCATGCAGAAGCTGGCGGACCGGGGCATCATCCACCACGGTGAGTGAGGCGGCCACAGGGGTGTTTTTGGCCACACGCTGTAGGGGGTGGGATCTCGGTTCCCCAAGCAGGGATTGAACCTGTGTCCCTGCCCGGGAGTGCAGCCTCTTAACTGCAGGACCTCCAGGGAAGCCCCGAATCTTGTTTCAGGTACGGGCCCACCCATTTAAGAAATAGAGCATCTCACTTTGCCCCTTGGGCACCTCTGCCCAGCTACATTCCCTTCCTTCTTCCAAGAGGCATCCGGGTTTATTTCTGTGGACTTCTTGATACTTTTCCATCTCTGTGTATGCATCTCTTAGCAATGCAACATGTTGTTTTAAATCACGATAGACTCTGCCTTTGCAGTGTGGTCCGCGCCCTGTTTGTGGGCTTCTCTCACGCTGGTGGTGTGTCTTATTTGCGCCTTGTCACTGCAGTGGGTACCGTGTACCGTTTGGCCATCATACCTTCATCCACTCTACTGACGGACGTTTGGGCTGTGTCCAAGCTTTGCTGTTACTCTGTGTTTCAGTGGCTGTTCCTGACCGTATCCCTCTGAAACGTCTAACCCTGGCCAAGACCTTTCACGCGCTGCTGCTCTCTTGGGCTGAAATGCCCACCATCTCCGTTCGCTCATTTTCTGCTCTCCTTCAGGTCTCCACTTGCAGGCAGACTCTGCAGAGAGGCGTCCCTCCCCACCGTGGAGCACCCCACATCTGGGTGTGCCTTTGACGTCTCCTCAGCTCTTTCATAGCCGCATTGCCTCATGTTTCAATTACGTATGGACCTGCCTCTATCTCGCTGGCTTTCACATTCTTGCAGGCTGATGCCTACCCTGCTATTGTGCTCAAGAAGAGTTTGTGGAAAGAAGGATGAGTTGAGTTTTGTGACTCTCTTAACAAATGATGATGATGATAGCTCATAAAACTGAGCGCTTTTCTGTATCAGGGACTGGGCTAAATACATGTATTAAATTGTCAAGTGGTATGCTTGAGAAGTTAGGTAATAAAACAAATCTTAATTAGCATCTCCCTTCATCTGAGTGAGTTATAAGAGGTTTTTTTTTTCCTTACTTGACTCTCTGTTATATTGTCTTTCAGTTTGTGATGAGCATAAGGAATTCAAGGACGTCAAACTCTTCTACCGCTTTAGAAAGGATGACGGCACCTTCCCCCTGGACAACGAAGTGAAGGCCTTCGTGAGGGGACAGAGGCTGTATGAGAAGTAGGTTGCACGTGGACTCCTCTGCTTGAAGCTTGTAGGGCTCTTTCCGTCTTTTATCATTTTGACTTCAGCCCGGCTCTCCCATGTGGGGTGGTTGCATAACTCTTCCTTTTAATATGAGAAAACTCTGTCCCTCACTTGCTTTTCTGTTTGCCAGAAATTGAGTTGATTTCATAAGATTCTTAATAAGGAATTTATTTCAATAGCATCTTCTATATTTAGGTCGATTTAACAAAATCCAAAAGTGAAAGCAGAAGGTTGGGCCTTGGTTTTGCCATCCAGCGATGTGGTTGCCTGCTCTCTCTCAAGGGTTAGCGTGTGACTCAGAAGCACAGACTTGTAAACGGCTAGAGAAGCATTGTCAAGTACGGGGGATGTCCAAGCTCAGGTCAAGAGATGAGTAGTGAGAGAACTGCAGAACGCAGAGCGGCGAAGAGGAAGGGCCTTGCAGCTCTTTGGAGGAGAGGACTGTGCTGTGGCCCCGGAGCATTTGTTGGTGGATCTTGACCCTCCCAGGGCTTTGTCTCTGAGCTGAGCTGCTGTTTCTGTGGTTCCGTTCCCAGCCTACCTTCCTTGTTTTTTTTTCCAGGGCAACCTTCAGAGAAAGGAATGAAGGGGCCGCGGCACCCTTTCCTTGACTCTGACTGCCTTTCCCAACACGCACTCATGACATGAAAGAGCCTCCTCTGTAACTGGGTGGGTGCGTGGGGCTGAGGCACCTGGGTGGTCCGGTTAAGTACCGTGATGGTTAGGAGCCGGGCCAGGTTCGAGTTCTAACCGTGGGACCTTCGCCTTCTGAGCCTCGGCGTCCTCCTTTCCAACACGGAAGTGGGTGATGGCGCTGTTCAGCGCTGCTGTGGGCACTCGAAGAATCGTTTGTGTCAAGTCCTTAAGGACTTGGCTCGGAGCCTCTCGCATTGGTCAGGTCCCGTGGAGGACAGCCGTCTCAGACGCTGACCTGACGTGGCGGCCGCCCTGGAGCCCGTCTCTCCCCTGGTCTGCCCCTGCCGTGGTCTGCTCGCCTCTCCTCCTGCCGCTGGGCTGTGCAGACGCGTCCTGCCCCGTCGGTGCTACTTCTCCTGGTTCCCTGGCGCCTGCT
Source organism: Bos indicus (assembly GCF_029378745.1). NCBI lineage: Eukaryota > Metazoa > Chordata > Mammalia > Artiodactyla > Bovidae > Bos > Bos indicus. Next base: position 81,657,345 of record NC_091773.1, read on the forward strand.
CTGTGTCCCCAGGTGTAGGAAACCCTGCTCTCCTGCCCCGTGTGGCCGTGAGCGGGAGGCTCCGTCAGCACCTCTGTCTGCACACTGGAGTGTGTGTGTGTGTCACTGCCGCTTAGTTCCTTTTGGAAACTTCTAGTGGGTGTTAGCATTTAGGCTGCCCTGCCTCCACTGAAACTGTTAGGATTTGATGTTGTCAAAAGCATCCATGTCGGGAGTTCCCTGGTGGCCTCGTGGTTGGGATTCTGGGCTCTTCCTGCCGTGGCCAGGTTCAGTCCCTGGCTCGGGACTGAGATCCTGCAAAAAAATATATACATCATTTCCATGGAAGGACTCCAGGCGATTCTGTAACACTTTTCTAGCTATAGATTATCTCCTGGGACCTGGGTAGTCACCTTCTGGGAGCCGGGGTTAGCAACAGTTGAAACGTCTGACAGAATTTTTCTTACTAGTGGGATGGGTGTGATGAGAAGAGTTGAAGAAAGCTGTTCATCGCGTCCAGAAAACGCTCGCCCAGCCCCAGCCTCTGCTGCTTCCTTCTTACGTCCTCTCACCAGTCGCACTAAACTGTGTGTCTCTGGGCCATCCAGGTCTCTCTGCTGCCTCTGGGCACTTACTAATTCATGAATTAGTCCACAAATACTCAGTGAGCCCTCCCCACTTGGCAGGCACAGTTACGGCCCCTGGAAACGTGCCGCGGATCAAAGGCGGACAAAGGCCCTGCCTCTGCGGAGCTTGTAGGCTGGTGGAAGGGGCAGGCGTTGAAGGGGTGACAGGTGAAGATGAGTGCAGTTTCGTACAGGGTTCCCAGTGACAGAGAGAGACCCTTCCTGAGGGCGGTGAGGCGCGTTAGGGGGCACAGGGAAGACATCCCTAAGAGGTGGCGTTGAATGAAGTGTGGATCTGCTGGGACAGCTTCCCGGGTGGAGGGCACAGCAGAGGGGAAGGCCTGGGTGGGAACGCGCTCAGCATATTTCCGGACCGTGAGGAGGCCAGACCGTCCAGGGAGGGGAGAAGGGGTGAGCGGTGGGACGTGGGCCGGGCCAGGCCGCCACGGTGCTGAAGGGTTCCCGTGTGATGGGAGCCCGTTGGAGGGTGAGGCGGCTCCAGTGGGCACTCGGTGTGCTTTTGCCTGTGATGTCCCCTTGTCCAGCGGACTCTCGCTGCCAGGCTCAGCCCTCTCTCTCACTCACTCGGACTCCGGGCTTTGTGTTCAGTATGGCCTTTTCTGAGCATCCGTCCATGTCCCCTTAGGATGGACTTAGGTGACGCTCCTGTGTGATTACCCCGTGCAAGGGCTGTGTTAGGCTTTCGCCCTTGCGTGTTCGCAGCATGAGACTAAGACATTAAGCAGAGGAGCTGCTCTATCCTTCTTTCTACTGCCTGCAGTTTCACCTGGCCTCGCCGGGCGTAGGTGGTAAGTAATGTGCTAGGGAGGGTGACTAGACTTGGCCCCTGGACGAGCTGACCGGTCTTGCTGGACTTTCTGTGTGTGCCGTTGGCTTTCTAACCACAAGTGTTCAGTGTCTCAGTTCCAGGTAAGTTTATTTCCTCAAACTGCTTGTAAAGTGAGCAGCAGGAGAAGCGTTTCATACGCACTTAACCTGGCAGGACCTAACTGTCACCTTGCAAACCTTGGCTCCTACTTTTCCGTTTGCCAGAATGCGTACGGAGCAAACTCTCAGGCTTTTGGAATTGATAGTTCAGTTTACCTATTTGACCAATTTAGTTTGGTTTTTAATGCATTTTCCTTGTTTCTCTGGCCGTCTTTTTCATGAATCTCAGCATGGATTATTATTTTCTACGTTTTGGACACTTAAAAAGATAACAATAAGAAATCTTGGTTTTGATTATGATCTTATTTTCAAGAATCTTTGTTATTTGAAAACTGACTCTGGGACTTCTCTGGCGGTCCTGCGGTTAAGGCTGCGTGCAGGGGTCGTGGCCAGGAAGCTGACATCCCACAGGCACGGCTCAGCCAACAGCAACCAGAAAACTGACTTTTCCCTCTGTGTTATTTCACCGGAGTCTGTGTTTAGGATATTCGCAATAGTTGGGAAGGAGTCTTGCAAATATATGTTCCTTTAGTTGCTTTCCTTTTCATATAATAATAGATAATATTTGTTGATTGATAGATAGATATCAGATGTCTTGACTAATCTGTTTTATTTAATCATCATAACAAGCCCCTACTTAGATGCTTTCATTGTTCCCATATTATAGATGAGAAGAATGTCACAGGGAGAGGTTAAATCTCTTATCCAAGGTCACCTTATTAGTGAAAAACAAAAGCAGTTGGGTATGAACCCAAGGGTCCAGGGTCCAAACTTATTGTTTCTGCGCTATTAGTGAATCTTCTCTGTTCCGTTCAGTGGAGGGTAAATGAATGGAATCAGTATTTACTTCAAAAATATAACATGGAGTTTGTGAGTATCCGAGTATAGAATTTTCTCTAAAGATTTACTGAAAGTATTCCAGGATTTTAAAGCAGGCATAGGAAAGGAGGAGTAAAATGATTCTCGTTCGTGGTAAATCTCAGCGATGTTCTGTAAATATAATAAAAACAACGACTTCTATTTGTACATTAAGCCTCTCAAAGCATCTGAACCTCCTGCATAGAGGGATAATAGAATAATCGTAATAGCGACGACAGTAATGATAGCATTGCTGTTGTTCAGTCACTCAGTTGTGTCCGACTCTGCAACTCGGTGGACTGCAGCATGCAGGCTCCCCTATCCTTCTCCATCTCCCGGTGTCTCCTAACTTATATCCCTTGTGTCGATGATGCCATCCAGTCATCTTAACCTGTGTCGTCCCCTTCTCCTCTCATCTTGAATCGTTCCCAGCATCAGTGTCTTTTCCAAAGAGTCGGCTCTTTGCATCAGGTGACCAAAGTTCTGGAGTTTCAGCTTCAGCATCAGTCCTTCCAGTGAATATTCAGGACTGATCTCCTTTAGGATGGACTGGTTGGATCTCCTTGCAGTCCAAGGCACTCTCAAGAGTCTTCTCCAACACCACAGTTCAAAAGCATCAATTCTTTGGTGGTCAGTCTTCTTTATATGCATGTGTGTGCCGTGTGCTCAGCCATGTCTGACTCTCTGCGACCCCATGGACTGTAGCCTGCCAGGCTCCTCTGTCCATGGGATTCTCCAGGCAAGAACACTGGAGTGGGCTGCCATTTCCTTTCCAGGGTCTTTATATGCATAGTAAATAGTAATATAGAATGGGTGGGGCCTTACCTTACTGTCGCAAGAGGAGGGGAGTCTGGACCCAGAGCGGTGGCATCACCTCCGTGTTGCTGCCGCAGCTCTGGGGACAGGAGACGTCAGCTGGGACAGTGGGTCCGCAGCTTCCCTGCCTGCCCCCAGCCCCGAGGACCTGGCCCTGTTATCAGAATTTCCTTTGTGCTCTCCTCTGGCTTGTTTGTTCTGTGTTATTAATAGGCCTTTGTGTGACTTGGGGGTTTCTGGCTGGTTTTGCTGAAATGTGCTGATTTAGGGGCCCTCTGCCTTTCTAACCCCTGGTGCTGTCAAACTCATGGACTTGTGGGTTCAGGTGGACGGGTTGGTTTCAGCATGTGGGGCAGGGCTACCCGAAGTAGGAGCCATCCCTGCTGCCAGCTCGAGGGGGCCTGAGAAAGAGGGCTGTGCCCAGGGGCTGTGACAGATAAGCCATTGGGAGGACTTCATCGCAGCCCTGCGGGCCCCTGCGCTTCAGCAGGCTTCCTCCCACCTTCCTGGGCAGCTGTGGACTGAGGGCGCAGAGACGGGGCGCATGTCTCCCTGGGGCGCCTTCTGGCTCCACACTCACCTCTGCACAGACACATGGACACAGAGACACACGGACTCACAGAGTCACAGACACACGGACACACAGACTCACAGACTTGCAGACACACAGACTCGCAGACACACGGACACAGACTCACAGACTCGCAGACACACAGATTCACAGACACACGGACACACAGACAGACAGACACATAGACTCACGGACACAGAGATGCACGGACTCACAGACTCACGGACACACGGACACATGAACACACAGACTCAGAGACACACGGACTCACAGATTCACAGAGACACAGACACACGGACACAGACACACGGACTCACAGACACATGTACACACAGACTCACGGACACACAGACACATGGACACACAGACTCACAGACACACGGACACACGGGCACAGAGACACACAGACTCACAGATTTACAGACACACAGACTCACGGACACACAGATTCTTGGACTCACAGACTCATAGATACACAGACGCAGAGATGCACAGCGTGGGGACGGATCGCAGGTGTTCCCAAACAGGGCAGTTCTTAGTTTTCAATAACACCTTTGAAAGGAGGAAAAGCGTCAGTACCTTAAAGAAACAGCCCAGAATCTGTATGTTGCCTTCGGCTGGTAGGTATTTCAAGCGCATGTTCCAAACTACAAGGCTGGACTGTCTTGGACAACGTGGCAACATGATCTGTTTCAGAAAAAAGGGTGAGCTCGGGATAACCAAGTGCTCTGTGTGCTAATAAACAGTCAGCTACACAGAGGATATGAGTTGGGGTACAATTTGCACCATGCTCACTAAGATTAATAGTTAAAACACACATTTTTAAACTAACCTTGATCTCATTTTCAGATGTAGAAGAGACTTGTTAATTTTATTTTTTTTTAATAAATTTTTTTTAAATTTTGGGGTAGAGTTGATTTACCATGGTGTGTGAATTTCAGGTGTACAGCAAAGTGAATCAGCTTCGACATACACATACTCCACTCTTTCTCAGATTCTCTTCCAATGTACAGGCTACTGAGACACACACATACTCCTCTTTCTCAGATTCCTTCCAATGCACAGGCTACTGAGACACACACATACTCCTCTTTCTCAGATTCCTTCCAATGCACAGGCTACTGAGACACACACATACTCCTCTTTCTCAGATTCCTTCCAATACACAGGCTACTATAGAATGTTGAGTCTCGCTCCCTGTGCTGTGCATCGCGTCCCTGTTGATTATCTATATATATTTTGTATATAGTACAGCGTATGTGTTAATCCCAATCTCCTAATTCTGAGACTGCTCAATTTTAATTTAACTCAGTGTTAATATGGAGTTTAACCCACTCTAGATCTGGTTCATAAAGGCATTTGCTTTTCATCCAGAGGGTCTGAGTTTTCTTATTATCGGTTTCTGTCTCCAGTCACCAGTAATCTATTTATTCTGCTTAAGAGGGCACACTGGTTGAAGAATTCCCCACTGCTTCCTTTATATTCTCTATTCCATGGAACTGAAGAGAAATATTAGGGAGAAACTGTACAAAGGGGAAAAGCCCTTTTGTGTGTTTTATCTTATCAGAGGTTTCTCCCCCATGTGCCCCTGAGATTTTTTTTCCTGTTCCCTCCCAGTGGCTGGCACAATAAATATTTGTTGAATGAACAAAGAACTCTACATGCAGTGATTGCTATGAGCTGCTGAACTGGTGCCATGGAAAAGCTAAAGAGAGCTTGCCTTTCATGCTGAGCGACGGGAGTCGGAGGTGTGCCTTGCCTTGCCTCTGTAAAGCTTACAGAGCATCCCGGCCTGTTAACATGCCTGATGCTCTGTACAGCTCTCTGAATTATACCCAGTAGGCACCGTTAATCCCATTGCAGAGATGGACACACGAGCTGAAAGAGGTTCAATGGCTAATATAACGTGAAACACGGAGCTGGAGTTTGTTTTTTTTTTTTTTAAAGAGACTTCAAGTTTTTGCCTCTGTCTTCTTGCATTTGCTGAATAAAAGCGCTTTCCAAACTGGGATCTTGAGTTCTGCAAATTGATTCAGGTTTTGTGTTCGAAATAGGTCTCGATTGTGTTGCAGACTGTAATACAATTGCTTTCTAATGTGTTAGACGCAGCATTTCACGCTCACTTGTGCTGCCGTAGTTGTTAGTGGTCTCACAGATTCTTGGAGTAAATGTTTCCTTCTTGGATTATTTGAAGGGCATCTGAAAATTTCAGTGTAAATGGATTAAACACTGTTACCTTTTGTAACTGTTTGGTCTGGGTGACAAGGCCTGGTTTTGATGCTGTGTGATGCATGTGGAGAACTGTCGAGAGTCTTGTGATCTTATCTTTCTCACATGCTGACAGGTTCGCCTGCCGCCACTTCCTGGATGTGGGCAGGAGACCCCCGGGTCTGGGGACAGAGGACAGGTCATCGTTCTCGTAGCGAGCGAGGCGTCATTTTCTCAGCGGTTCTTCCAAGCCTCAGCTCCCAAAGAGCAGCTCAGTGAGGTGCAGCGGATGCCTGCCAGGCTGGGGTCACAGAAGAGGAACCCCAGGCTCAAGTAACCTTGTAATGTCTTCAAGCAGACCTGCTTTCCGGCCCAGAAGGAGACATCAGCTTTACCTTCCAGATCTGTTCACTATGCAGAGCTGCTTGGAAAGATGGTAGAGGGGTTGGAGAGACAGTGGCGGAGGCCTGAAGACGCTGGCGACGCTGCTGAGGGGCTAACGGGGCGCCGCTGGTACTCAGTGTGAGCGAGCCTCTACGTGTGCTTTCCTAGCAAAGCCTCCTTCTACACCTCGGAGACAGACTGTCACTCCTTTCAGCAAGTGAGGAGATCGAGGCTGGAGGCCTGAATGAACTGGCTTACCTTCACAGAGCCAAAAAGCAGGGGGAGCATTTCAAACCCTGGTTTCCGGCTCCAGAGCCCATGAGCCCACCTGGAACCATTTTTCAGCCTTCAGCTTTGAGTTTGCAAAGTTTCTGCAGCTTCCATCTGAGGTTGTGGCAGGAACGAACACCAGTAAACAGTGGTAAGCAGAATGCAGCCTGATAGATTTTAAGTGGCCCGTGAGAAGCTTTCGTCACCTGGCTCCCACCAAGGCCTTGCATCTGGATTTGGAAATCGCGTTTCTTCCTGACTGCTTCTTGGCGACACCGTGCCTTCCCTCTTGTATAATAAACACGAGGCGGTGGTGCTGGTGCTGTGTCAGCATGCAGACGGGCAGCAGGCCGGCCGCACCTGTCAGAAGTCATCAGCCCTAGATCGTAATCTGCAGATCTCTAGCTCTGGTTGATTATTCAGAAATGACTTGATTTAGAGATAGACGCACCTAGCTGCTTCAACAGTAGACTTGATTCATTGACGGAGATTTGTTGCCGGTCCTTTCTGCCAAGTTTTCCTAATCTTGTGTAATCACAGGGCAGCGAACCAAGCCTCTGTAGCACCGATTTCACCAATCAATCTCTGTCGTTATTTTTCAACTTGGTAGAACGGAAAAACCGTCTACGATTTCTGGGGTTGGAGAAGCATGCGTCAGAGCTCCTCCTCGGCCACTTAGTGAGACAGCCAACTGTACTGAGTCTGTTTCTCATCTGTAGAATCGGAAGGACAGGCGTAACTCACAGACTTGCTGTGAGGACCGATGAGGTCAAGTTGAGCAGAGTCTCACCTGGTACTGGATGTGTCGAGTTTCTGATATATAAGGGAAAATGCATATCGTCCAAGTTGTCCTTGCGTGACCCAAGCTGCGTAAAAACACATGTGCGTCTATATACGAGAGTTAGATTCTGCACGGTGAGAGGAGCCCAGCCTGTGTGCAGGACATTCCGTTTGTCTTCCAGACTCCTCCTCTACCCTTTCCCGAGCGGCTGGGTGCCCTGCAGCTGACTTTCAGTGGGAGGCACCAGCGGGAAGTAGGTGGATGGGAGGACTCTGCTCTCTGCTCCCTCCCCACATGAGGGCCTGAGCTCCCATCAGCAGCCCTCTCTGTAACACCTGGCCCTCCCGGCTCTTAACACTGCCCTTCCTCTTCAATCCTGGGCCCAGAGTTCTGGCCATGGTCCCATGGGATGGGGCCTCCACCATCTCTTCTAGTTTTCCGTAACCCTGCCCGTAGCTTGAGTGGTTCTTTTATGATACACTACCTCCGTGGTAAAGAATCTGCCTGCAGTGCAGGAGACGTGGACCCAGTCCCTGGGTGGGGAAGGTCCCCTGGAGGAGGAAATGGCAACCCACTCCAGTGTTCTTGCCTGGAGAATCCCATGGACAGAGGAGCTGCAGTCGTGGGGTCACAAAGAGTCGACCACGACTGAGGACTGAGCACCCACGTGGGTATGCCACAGGAAGCTCCCAGGAACCTCTTATCAGCCCACTGTAATTTAAAAAAAATACCATTTATTTATTCGGCTGTGTTGGGCCTTGGGTGGAGGGTCTTCCTTGTGGCAGGCAGGATCTAGTTCCCTGCCCAGGGATCGAACCTGGGCCCCCTGCACTGGAAGCTCGATGTCTTCGCCACTGGACCAGCAGGGGAGTCCCCGCCCATTTGTACATGTTTATAGCTTCCTGCTGGGACCCTGATTGCCGGGGCCTGTGAGACCCTACACGGATCTGAAACGAGTCCTCTCCTATCTCCTTGAACGGACAGGCGTGCAGAATCGCCCCACTATTGGTGAACATTTCACCAGCTTTTTCTGTTTTTCTCTGAGCAGGTACCATGTGATGATGTGACGGTTGGAGCTGCCGTGGGGCACTCTCCCTCTTGTATGAGTACGGAGTATGGGTTGTAAGAAGTTTTTTTGGCTTGCTTTCTGTTCCCATATCAACCTGAGTTCTAGCTCAGCAGCCACGTCAACTGTTTCTCCAAGATGGTTGTGCTGATGTTTCCATCTGTCCAGCTGGACTCTTTGAGGTCGGGGACCTCAAGGTCTATGCTAGACATCGGAGCCTCAGCGTCCAGCATAGGCATGTAGCAGATAGATGTTTGCTGAAGAGATGGACAGGTGACTGAAGGTGCGGTCAGCCTTACTTAGCAGAGGGGTCACTGGGCAGCCCATTTCTGTGCCGACCTTGGGGTGTTCAGACTGGACTGAAGCCAGGGGTAGGGACTTGCTCGTCTAAGATCACTGTTTGTACTTACTCATCGTTAGTTCTGATCACAAACATTCAAAAGATAAGGATCATTACCACCATCACTTTAAGCCATCAATTACAGCCATACTTAGAGCCATCAGGACTCATAGTCAGGCTGAATCCACAGCCACACTCAGGGCTTCTGTGCATTAGAAAAGGTACCTCCCCGTCTTTAGAACACACCATGCTAAGTGTTTTAATTCTCCGTGCACTTTCAAGAGGGAGCGATTTCCCCCGTCAATTTACAAGGAAGGAAGGCTAATTTGAGATGTGTCAAGTTACCTGCTTTAAACCTCCAGTTGCTAACGAGGGACCCTGGCCGAAACTGCAGCTCTTTCCTTTCCCACAAACGGCATTTAAAGTTAGAGACCTGAGTTCCTTGAGCGAACCTGTAGAAGTGGAATACTGTGTCCCGCATGCTTTCAACCTAGCGACTCTAGTTCGAGGCAAGTGCCAGTTGATTCCATCTGGAAGAGATGAAGGACGCGGAGTCTCCTGGCGGAAACAGCTTCAGTCTGTTTTTAAGTGTTAGTCTGGAGTGAATGATCAGGGGGTGGGGCAGGTCGAGGCCCGCCAGTTCTGCAGTGAGACCGAAGAACACCCACGGAGCAGAGGAGGACAGCCTCCCGGGAGAGGAGGCTCTGAAAGCGGACCTCCAGGAGCCACAGCAGTGGGAGGCTTCCGGGGAGTGGGGTTGAGGTTGGAGCTCATCCTTCCATTATTAGAGGCTTCGCGTGGAGGCTCCGTGGGTGGGTGGTGGTGTCTTTAAACGCAGAGATGACGCCAGGGGCGTAGATGCTTTTTTGTTTTCCTTGCTTTGTTTGCTAAATGGAAACATCCCTGCTTAATCACTTCTTTATGCAGAGCTGGGGAGTGTCCGCCATGGCTTTATTCTACCAAGTGGGGGAAGCACCAAATTTTCGGGAAGCACTTATTCGTTTCAGAGCCCTGACGGAAGGCCTTCAGGCCAGAAAGAAAGAAAACCCACAGCATTTTTAACTCTCCTGAAGCCAAGTGTGTAGTCCAGCTTTAACTGGGAAGTTAAAGGATTGAAGTACAGTGTGTACACAGTGCACGTAAGTGTGCAGCTCAGGGTTCACAAATCCAACACACACACGGGACAACCGCCCAACACACACACAGGACAACCGCCCGACACACACACGGGACAACTGCCCGACACACACACGGAGCGACCGCCCGACACACACACGGAGGGACCGCCCGACACACGGGGCGACCGCCCGACACACACGGGGCGACCGCCCGAGGCACACACGGGGCGACCGCCCGACACACACACGGAGGGACCGCCCGACACACACACGGAGCGACCGCCCAACACACACACGGAGCGACCGCCCGACACACGGGGCGACCGCCCGACACACACGGGGCGACCGCCCGACACACACGGGGCGACCGCCCGACACACGGGGCGACCGCCCGACACACACGGGGCGACCGCCCGATGCACACACGGGGCCACCGCCCGGACGATACTTTGATAAATTGTCCTCCGTTTTCTACCATGACTCAGTCTCCTAAATAAGTAACTTTCACCTCAGTGCTAGCATTCTCTAGAACATCACATTTCCTTTGAAGTGGTTAAACATTTGCTTTTCTGCATTTTATACATCCCCTCCCCAGCGTGCTGGCATGGGTCTCTTGGGCTGGTTGGGAGGTTGCCATCCTGAGAAGGACCGACAGGCGTTAATAAGGGTGAACCTCCAAGGAGGTGGGTTTGAGGGGTGTGTGTGTGTGTGCACCTGCGTGGATCCCTTGCTCACTGCAGCTTGGCCCCAGGCGCTGTGCCAGATGCTTTACAGAGATTAGCTCTGACTTTGACAGCACCGTGGAGGTGAGCGTTCTTGTCTTCATGACACACAAGAAGAAACTCGGGGTCCCGGAGCCTGACTCCAGCCTGGAGTCAGTTCAGAGGTTCAGACCGGAGGCTGGCCGTCACGACTGCTGCCGCTCTGGACCCGTGGAGAGAAGGATGTCGTCCAGCCCGGCCGCAGACTGCTCCTGCTGGACCGGTATCGCTGTCTGCAGAGACCGCCCACCTGCCTGGGCCAGAGACTTGGGAGGCCCGTGCAGTCGTTCCTCGCCAGCTTGTCGCCCTCTCCCGCACACCCTCCCCTCTAGTCCGTGCCAAGAGGTGGCTGAGTCTCTGCGAGCATCCCCGTGAGCACCAGCGGCTCCAGTTCGCTGGGGGTTTTCTCTCATCTCTTTTCTCCTGGACTGAGGTTATCAACTGGCCCTTTGCAGTGATAGCACCCCATTGGTTTCTAGCAGGTGGCTGAAAGCAAAGTGGACAAGAGCACTTCCAAGCTTTCCAGAAGTTTGGTGACCTTGCTTCGTCATCGTCCCTCCAGAGCAGGAGCGTTGACTTATTCTCTGTGTTCCGGTGACCGATACAGTCTAGGGTACGTGGTGACCCCTTTGTTGGGAGGGGGTCTGTGATGCACAACCGAAGACCTCAGTTGAAAGGAGAGAGAAGACTGTTTCCCGTTCTTTTCCGTGTAACTTTAACAAACAGGCGGGACAGAGCAGGCTTTCAGCCACAGCCTGTTCACCTGCTAGTCCTGCCTTATTGTGTCCAGTTCTCCGTCATTTTCCCCTAACCCCTTTAAGGTATACTCACTCGATGCTCCCTAGTTGGTATTATCTTTGTTTTTTTCTCAAGTACTTTATCTTACCTTTTCTGTCTTTCTTGGCCTTTTCCCCCCCTTTGTTTGTGGCAGCAAATCCTTCTATTTTCTAATAATGATGGAAGCATCCAAAATAAACAATGACCATCCCTTAAAAGAAGCCTTTGTAGGATGTTTGAGAACCCAGTTGCCCTTGACAGTGGTTTGAAAGGCCTCACAGAGGTTTGAATTGTTTTGAATTCAGTGTAGAAGTGCTCGGTTTCTCTCCTTCTCGTGTAATTTTTTGGTTATGAAACCGTAGCTGAATGCAGCCTTTTAGGACAGCTGTGGCCTTGGAATTCACACTCGGCTCTATCTAAAGCTGATTCAAGTTTAAGCAACTGAAATGTTTAATACAACCACACTACAAAGCTGATAATATTTAGTACAACAGCTCTAAAAACCATGGGGGATGTGAAAGTTACAACTTAGGCTCTGAATTATCAGTCTCGTCAGAGCATAATACCAGCACTAAAAACGCTCTTGCTTTTTTCCCCAGAAAATTTAAAATAGTGAGCAAAGAGGAAGGGGTTTTATCCTTCAGGGGTAAGTAGCACTCTGCTCCTGTTGCTTGTGGCATACCTTGTTTTCAGGCAGTTGATTAACAAATACTCGTTCAGCATCTAGTGTATACTGCCTCCCAGGGCTGGGTTTTCTAAGAAATAAAAGCCTTGAATGCATGGTGTCTGTCCTTCAGAAGCTTCTAGCTGAGCTGAAGGGGTAAAAATAGTGTGCTAAAAATTGAGAGACTTTATATGAAACTATGGTATTGACTTAAAGTTCAAAAAAAGGAGAGATCGGTGTGAATCACTTCTAAGTTAGGATATTTTCAGAGAGGGCAGTAGTTTTTCTAGCTCTTAAAGCCCCTTGTGCAAATGAGAAGCAGGTACCCTTGGCCCTTTCCTCCGGACTCTTACCGTCCTGCCCGTCCTCCGGGGCGGCTCCGGGGAGCAGGCCCTGGCTCTTAGGCCTCATTTGTCGCTGCAGCCAGGCTCCCTCCCAGGGAACCACTGTGCCACTGTGCAGTGGGCTCCCTTTTTTGGAAGAACGGTTTAAATTTTTCCAGGGAAAGGGAGGAAGGAGGATATGAGGGGACAACACAAGTAAGGAAACATGATGAGAACGAGTGTGTTCTGCTCAGGGGATAATACGAAGGCGAGCGAAGGAAGGCGAGGGGTGTCTGCTCAGGGGATAATGCGAAGGCGAGCGAAGGGAGGCGAGAGGTGTCTGCTCAGGGGATGATACGAAGGCGAGCGAAGGAAGGCGAGAGGTGTCTGCTCAGGGGATGATACGAAGGCGAGCGAAGGGAGGCGAGAGGTGTCTGCTCAGGGGATAATATGAAGGCGAGCGAAGGGAGGCGAGAGGTGTTCTGCTCAGGGGATAATACGAAGGCGAGCGAAGGAAGGCGAGAGGTGTTTGCTGGCAAAGGGTGTACAGTGCTGTTTCCCGTCACCTTTTTTAGTACGCACTAGGGTTTCACTGACATATAGTAACCAAACAGCTTTCAGTTTACTGGTTCCAAACCAAATGGTTATGAAAATTTTGTCTGTTTATCCCTATCACATCTATTCTATAGAAAGTAGCATAGTATTCAAAAATAATGCTCACATAAGCGTTTCCCCGTAATTCGTACTTTCTTCCTAGTCACACAAGTCAGTGTTATTCTTTCAAACTGTGTTTTGGAAGCATACATCCAAATATGGAATTTATACACGGGGAGCGACTGTGTTACCTTAAGTATTAATACAAGCATTTTGTCAGGGACAAGTCATCTGGTTAAATATAAACTTAACCTTGGGACTTCTCTGGCAGTCCAGCACTTAAGACTCCAGGCTCCCAGTTCAGGGGCCCAGGCTCAATTCCTGGTCAGGGAGCTGGACCCACACACCACACCTGAAGACCCTGCACACTGCAGCGAACACCCCGTGAGCCATAACTCAGTCCTGGTGCAGACAAATAAGTGAAAAAATATTAAAGCATAAGTAAATAAGCTTAACCTTAATGTAGCTTCTTTATTGATAAAAATTTTCCCCCAGTTATAAGCATAGTATATTCTCTCTGGGGAATAATTTGATTGGTAAAGAATTCTATTAAGAAGAAAGGAAAAAGCATTCAGAAACTGCCCCTAGGGTAAAGTAACTGAATATTTGGATGAATAAATTTTTAATTCATGTATATAATTCTATGTTTTGCTTTTCAAAGTAGTTTATCATTATATTAACACATGAATGTTTTTTGAAGCTTTCTAGATTCTAAAGCATCTTTTGGGCCTCAAAGCCCAGGATCACTTTGCCTCCCTGGCTACCTGTGGCCTGGTGTGCTATCACATACATTCCCACGATATATGGGCCTTCTCAGTTCTTTTGAATTTTTTTTTCAGTGCACAAGGAGATTACTATCAGCTGACTTCTATTCCTGTACTGGCCCCTAAATGTAGCAGTTCCTTCTATTGTGATGTAGCCTTCCCCTGGGCTAAAGTGAGTCTGGGAAATATGACTCAGATATATATCCAGGAAAGGGTGAACTCAGTCACATGCCCAATAAAATCTGTGGATACTTTCAGCAGGCGAGTTTTGTTAATGCCTATTACCTTAAGGCGGGCGACAGTCCATGGGGCCACGAAGACTCAGACAAGACCTAGCGACTGAACCACCACCAACAGCACCTTATGGGGCTCAGTGGGAAAGAATCCGCCTGCCAATGCGGTAGACACGGCTTTGATCCCTAGGTCGGGAAGATCCCCTGGAGTAGGAAATGGCAACTCAATCCAGTGTTCTTGCTTAGGAAATTACGTGGACAGAGGAGCCCGGCGGGCTGCAGTCCACGGGGTCCAAAGAGTCGGACACGACTGAGCAACTAAACAACAGCACGTTATAAGGTGTGTGGCTTTACGTCGTGAGTCTAGTCGCACACAGGACCGTTTTGACTAAAGATGAATTTGTTCCATAAAAATGAGACTTTCGGAGCACCGTCCCCATTTGTCACCACTAATTAAAATAGAACTCTGTTCTTGTCTGTAGAAATATACTCAGAGTATTAATTCATTTTGCCATAAAGAAAGGGGTTAAATCTTACGGCCCATCTAGAAAACTTTTATCGTCGTAATTGTTGTCGTCATCACTACGGCTAAGACGTACTCAGTGCTTCAGGTATATCGGGGCCCGTGACTGAAGCGTTCGTGTACTGTCACACTTAGGCTGCATAGCCACTCCCCAGGGGGCACTGTCTTTATCCCCAGTTATACTCCGGGAAGCAGTCAGGTAGCTGACAGGTGTGCAGAGTTAGGATTTGAAGCTACATTTGTCATTGACCTCGTGATTTTAAACCAGTGTAACTCAGGCAACTGACATTCTGTGACTTCTGAGCCCAAGCAGCTTAAGAAGGCCTGGCACAGTTGCTTGGTTTTTAACAAGAGTCAGAAAGATAATTCAATGGAGAATGAATAGTCTTTTTAACAAAATGGTGCTGAGATAACTAAATCAGTTCAGTTCAGTTGCTCAGTCGTGTCCGACTCTTTGCGACCCCATGGGCTGCAGCCAGGCCTCCCTGACCATCACCAACTCCCGGAGTTTACTCAAGCTCATGTCCATCGAGTCGGTGATGCCATCCAACCATCTCGTCCTCTGTCGTCCCCTTCTCCTCCTGCCTTCAATCTTTCCCAGCACCAGGGTCCAGTGAGTCAGCTCTTTGCCTCAGATGGCCAAAGTATTGGAGTTTCAGCTTCAGCATCGGTCCTTCCAGTGAATATTCAGGACTGATCTCCTTTAGGATGGACTGGTTGGTCTCCTTTCAAGAGTCTTCTCCAACACCACAGTTCAAAAGCTGAGATAACTGGATAACTGCATGCAAATAAGCAGTTTGACCCTTGCCTCATGCCTTCTAGAAAAATTAACTCAAAATGGATTATAGAACTAGATTTAAGAACTAAAACTGTAAAATTCTTAGAGCATAGGAGTAGACTTTCATGGGCTGGTGTCAGGCAGTGTTTCTGACATG
Organism: Bos indicus; assembly: GCF_029378745.1. NCBI lineage: Eukaryota > Metazoa > Chordata > Mammalia > Artiodactyla > Bovidae > Bos > Bos indicus. The sequence goes on from NC_091773.1 coordinate 81,672,944, forward strand.
TGACCCCAAAAAGCACAAGCAACAAAAGAGAAAAATAGACAAATTGGACTACCTCAAAATTAAAAACTTTGGGACTGCAAAGAGCCATGAAGAAAGTGAGAAAACAGCCTATAGAATGGGAGAGAATATCTGCAAATCATTGTCTGATTAAGAAGCTCATCAAAGAATATACAAAGGATGCTTAAGCTCAAGCAACCTCATTTTCCAATGGACAAAGCATCAGGATAGACATTTCTCCAAAGATCTGCAGATGGACAACAGGCATACAAAACCATGCCCAGTATCATCAGGGGAAGGCAGGTCAACACTACTCTGAGACACCTCTTCACACCCACTGCTGTGGCTGCTGCTGCTAAGTCGCTTCAGTCATGTCCGACTCTGTGTGACCCCATAGACGGCAGCCCACCAGGCTCCCCCGTCCCTGGGATTCTCCAGGCAAGAACACTGGAGTGGGCTGCCATTTCCTCCTCCAACACATGAAAGTGAAGAGTGAAAGTGAAGTCGCTCAGTCGTGTCTAACTCTGTGCAACCCCATGGACTGCAGCCCACCAGGCTCCTCTGTCCATGGGATTTTCCAGGCAAGAGTACCGGAGTGGGGTGCCACTGCCTTCTCCGTCACACCCCCTAGGAGGATCCTAATGAAGAACAGAAGGCAAACTCTGGAGAGGACGTGGAGAAGTTAGAACTGTCACACTTCACTGCTGGGAGTGCAGAGTGGCACAGCCATTTTGGAAAATGTCTGGCATTTTCACAAAAGATTAAGAAGAGTTATTATACGACCCAACGATTCTGCTTCTTGGTGTATATCCAAGAGAAAAGAAAACGTATGTCCACATAAAAACCTGTATATGAATTTTCAAAGTAATACCATTGATAAGCCAGAGTAGAAATAACCCAGCCATCTCTCGGCTGATGAGTGGATAAACGCAGTATGGCATGTCCACACGATGGCGCCCTCTCTGACGGTGAATGAGCCACTAATGCTCCAGTGTGGTGACCGTTGTTGAAGACGGTACACGACACGAAAGAAGCCAGCCCCTCGGGACCATGAACTGGGTAGTTCTTTCTATTTGAACAGCCTGTAAGAGGCAAATTCATAGATAGGCGGTAGGTAGATTCATGCTTGCCTGGGACGGGGGGATGGAGACGTGGGGGATGACTGCTGAGAGTACAGTGCTTCCTTTGGTGATAAAGTATTTTAATATGGATTGTAGTGATGGATGTGCACCTCAATGTATAGACTGAAAACCATTGCATTTTGCATGTTGAATGGGTTAGCTGTCTGGCAAGTGGATTATATTCTGTAACATCTTACAAAAAAACCTAAACAAAATTTTTGGCCAACCCAATATATTAATAATATTCTCTCATTATTATTTATGTCTTAATGTGTTAATGTACTCTGCATATAAGTTAAATAAACAGGGTGACAATATACAGCCTTGATGTACTCCTTTTCCTATTTGGAACCAGTCTGTTGTTCCATGTCCAGTTCTAACTGTTGCTTCCCGACCTGCATACAAATTTCTCAAGAGGCAGATCAGGTGGTCTGGTATTCCCATCTCTTGAAGAATTTTCCAGTTTATTGTGATCCACACAGTCAAAGGCTTTGGCATAGTCAATAAAGCAGAAATAGATGTTTTTCTGGAACTCTCTTGCTTTTTCCATGATCCAGCGGACGTTGGCAATTTGATCTCTGGTTCCTCTGCCTTTTCTAAAACCAGCTTGAACATCAGGAAGTTCACGGTTCACATATTGCTGAAGCCTGGCTTGGAGAATTTTGAGCATTACTTTACTAGCATGTGAGATGAGTGCAATTGTGCGGTGGTTTGAGCATTCTTTGGCATTGCCTTTCTTTGGGATTGGAATGAAAACTGACCTTTTCCAGTCCTGTGGCCACTGCTGAGTTTTCCAAATTTGCTGGCATATTAAGTGCAGCACTTTCACCAGCATCATCTTTCAGGATTTGGAATAGCTCAGCTGGAATTCCATCACCTCCACTAGCTTTGTTCATAGTGATGCTTTCTAAGGCCCACTTGACTTCACATTCCAGGATGTCTGGCTCTAGGTCAGTGATCACACCATCGTGATTATCTGGGTCGTGAAGATCTTCTTTGTACAGTTCTTCTGTGTATTCTTGCCACCTCATCTTAATATCTTCTGTTCTGTTAGGTCCATACCATTTCTGTCCTTTATCGAGCTCATCTTTGCATGAAATGTTCCTTTGGTATCTCTGATTTTCTTGAAGAGATCCCTAGTCTTTCCCATTCTGTTGTTTTCCTCTATTTCTTTGCATCAATCGCTGAAAAAGGCTTTCTTATCTCTTCTTGCTATTCTTTGGAACTCTGCCTTCAGATGTTTATATCTTTCCTTTTTTCCTTTGCTTTTCACTTCTCTTCTTTTCACAGCTATTTGTAAGGCCTCCCCAGACAGCCATTTTGCTTTTTTGCATTTCTTTTCCATGGGGATGGTCTTGATCCCTGTCTCCTATACAATGTCATGAACCTCATTCCATAGTTCATCAGGCACTCTATCTATCAGATCTAGGTCCTTATATCTATTTCTCACTTCCACTGTATAATCATAAGGGATTTGATTTAGGTCATACCTGAATGGTCTAGTGGTTTTCCCTACTTTCTTCAATTTAAGTCTGAATTTGGCAATAAGGAGTTCATGGTCTGAGCCACAGTCAGCGCCTGGTCTTGTTTTTGCTGACTGTATAGAGCTTCTCCATCTTTGGCTGCAAAGAATATAATCAATCTGATTTCAGTGTTGACCATCTGGTGATGTCCATGTATAGAGTCTTCTCTTGTGTTTTTGGGAGAGGGTGTTTGTTATGACCAGTGCATTTTCTTGGCAAAACTCTATTAGCCTTTGCCGTGCTTCATTCCGTATTCCAAGGCCAAATTTGCCTGTTACTCCAGGTGTTTCTTGACTTCCTACTTTTGCATTCCAGTCCCCTATAATGAAAAGGACATCTTTTTTGGGTGTTAGTTCTAAAAGGTCTTGTAGGTCTTCATAGAACCGTTCAACTTCAGCTTCTTCAGTGTTACTGGTTGGGGCATAGACTTGGATTACTGTGATATTGAATGGTTTGCCTTGGAAACGAACAGAGATCATTCTGTCGTTTTTGAGATTGCGTCCAAGTACTGCATTTCGGACTCTTTTGTTGACCATGATGGCTACTCCATTTCTTCTGAGGGATTCCTGCCTGCAGTAGAAGACATAATGGTCATCTGAGTTAAATTCACCCATTCCAGTCCAATTTGAGATCGCTGATACCTAGAATGTCGACATTCACTCTTGCCATCTCTTGTTTGACCGCTTCCAATTTGCCTTGATTCATGGACCTGACATTCCAGGTTCCTATGCAATATTGCTCTTTACAGTATCGGACCTTATTTCTACATTCAAAAGCAGAGACATTACTTTGCCAAAAAAGTTTTGTCTAGTCAAGGCTATGGTTTTTCCTTTGGTCATGTATGGATGTGAGAGTCGGACTGTGAAGAAGGCTGAGCCCCGAAGAATTGATGCTTTTGAGCTGTGGTGTTGGAGAAGACTCTTGAGAGTCCCTTGGAATGCAAGGAGATCCAACCAGTCATTGTGAAGGAGATCAGCCCTGGGATTTCTCTGGAAGGAATGATGCTAAAGCTGAAAACTCCAGTACTTTGGCCAGCTCATGCGAAGAGTTGACTCATTGTAAAAGACTCTGATGCTGGGAGGGATTGGGGGCAAGAGGAGAAGGGGACGACAGAGGATGAGATGGCTGGATGGCATCACCGACTCGATGGACATGAGTCTGAGTGAACTCCGGGAGTTGGTGATGGACAGGGAGGCCTGGCGTGCTGCGATTCATGGGGTCGCAAAGAGTCGGACACGACTGAGCGACTGATCTGATCTGATCTGCATGTGTTAATGAAAGTGTAAATAAAATTTCTGGCAGCATCTGCTTCCTTCCTCTTGAGCTCTGCGTCTCAGTGTCCAGGGCATCTCATGGGAGAGGCTGTGTTGACTGAGGAGCACCCAGGGCCAGGCATCCAGCCCGAGCCACCGTCTGCCTGTATTTGCACTACTGATCCCAACCAAGACTGACGGAAGAACTGCCCAGCTGAGCCCCAAGCAATCCACGGAGCTCTAAGATACGATTAAGTGCTGGTTTCTTAAAAAATCATTTTATTGAAGTGTAGTTGATTTGCAGTGTTGTGTTACTGTCTGGCATCCAGCAGAGTGAATTGGTTATACATATACATACATACTAATGTGTGTGTGTGTGTGTGTGTATACATGTGTGTATTCACATACAGGTGTGTGTGCTGCGTATCTGTATCTGCTGATCGCGAAGTCCCAATCTGTCCCTTCCCCACACCTTCCTCCTTGACACCCGCGAGTCTCTTCTGTCTCTGTGAGTCCGTTTCTATTTCACAAATAAGTTCCTTTGCGTCATAGAGTCTTGGTATAAGGATATCATATGGTATTTGTCTTTCTCTTTCTGACTTTCTTCGCTTAGTTTGATAATCTCTAAGTCTGACCATGTTGCTTCAGATGTTACTCCATTCTTTTTTTATGGCTGAGTAGTATTCCATTGTATATATGTACCATATCTTCTGTGTCTATTCATCTGTCAGTGGACATTTAGGTTCTATCCAAGTGTTGGTTATTGTAAATAGTGCTTCTGTGAATGTGGGATGCATGTATCTTTTTGAATTAGAATTTTGTGTGGATGTATGCCCAGGAGTGGGATTGCTGAATCTTAATGGCTTCTCTGGTGCCTCAGCTGGTAAAGACCTGCAACACGGGAGACCTGGGTTTGATCCCTGGATTGGGAAGATCCCCTGGAGAAGGGAAAGGCTACCCACTCCAGTATTCTGGCCTGGAGAATTCTGTGGACTGTATAGTCCATGGGGTCGCAGAGTCAGACACGACTGAGTGGCTTTCACTTTCATGGCAACTATATTTTTAGTTTTTTGAGGAACTCCCACACTGTTTTCCATACTGACTACACCAGTTTACCTTCCCATAAGTGGTGGTTTTAAGTCACCAAGCTTTGGGGAAGCTTGTTGCATAGCAAGAGATCATTGGACCAAGTAGTGAGTCAAATTATTGTTTTAACACCATGACTACATGTTGATACTAAAATCAAATCCCCAGCAAGGCTTTGTGGTAAAGAGAAGAATCTAGGCAGGAATAGCACTTGATTCTAAGGGGAAGTGAAGTCAGAAGACCTTCAGGGTTGCGGGGCATGTTTTAAATAGCAGGTGAGCCCAGCCAGGAAGGCTTGCCAACTAGTCTCTTTGCTGAAGCTCACGTTGGCAGCGGCAGCTCACCAGCCATTTGTCCAGCGGCCACCAGCTACTCAGCAGGAGCCCTGGAGGGCTGGCAGGTCGTGTCTCTGGTTACATGAAGTGACCCAGACAACCCCCTGTCCAGCTGTCCTCGCCACACCCCGAAAGGAAAGTTGCTGAGCTGGAAGGGATGGTGTGGTTGGACAGCAGGTGAAGGCTGGGCGTCCGTGTCTGTATGTTAAATGGAGGGTGTCAGTCAGGAAGGAGCTTCTGACTCACCACATCTCCACATGGGGCCATTCTAAGGGTAGCTTCCCCCACCCTTTTTTTGGCTGCCCTGTGGTGTGAGGGGTCTTGGTTTCTGAATCAGGGGTCGAACCCACGCCCCCTGCAGTGAAAGGATGGAGTCCAGTTCCCTGGGCAGCCAGGGAGGTCTGAGGGGGCTGACTGTTACATATTCCCAGGCAATGATCTGTCGCAGGGGCATGCAGAGAAATGAGTTTCATGTATTCATCCAGCAAACACTTCTTAGGACCTGTGGTACTAGGAAACGGCTGTCCACCCAGAGACAAGGAGCCTGGTCTCAAAAAGCTCCTAGTTAAGTGATCTGGTCGTGCCCGCAGGGATCTGAGAAGGCCTTGCAGGGAGCCCTTAAAAGTGGCACCTGGTCCAGATTTGTGGGACGGGAGATTTCCTAGAGGAATAAAGTCTGAAACTGGGAAACCAAGGAGGCTAGTTCCTCCTCTTCGCTCTTCCTCATTTGGGGCCGAAGAGACAGAAGGCATCACGCTACGCTTTACCTCGGCGCTTTGTTTTCCAGACTCCCATTACCAATTCGGGCTCCCGGGTCTAACGCCGTGTGGCGGAACTTCTGCAGTTTATTTCCAGGACCTTCTGGGATCATTCACTGCCCTTTCACGACTCTCCAACTCATGTGACACGTCTCTCTTTGTGGGTTTCACATCTTTTTTGCCATTACCCCTGATAGGAGGTGGCTCAGTGGTAAAGAGTCTGCCTGCAGTGCAGGAAACGTGGCTTTGATCCCTGGGTGGGCAAAATCCCCTGGAGAAGGAAATGGAAACCCACTCTCGTATGTGTGGCTGGAAAATCCCATGGACAGAGGAGCCTGGCAGGCGACAGTTTGGGGTTGCAAAAGGCTCGGACACAACTTAGCGTCTAAGCAGCAACTAAACAGCATTGATAGGAATATATTCTAGTTATCTATGCCGACAAAACAGATCACCTCCTAACCGAGCGGTGTGAAACAACAGGTGGTGTGTCATTTCTTCTGATTCTGTGGGTCTCAGGGCCATTTCTATGCTGGTGTTCCCCCGGGCTCGTTCGTTTTTGGGGGATCAGCTGAGCTGGAATACCCAGGGCGGCCTCCTCCTCACGTCTGAAGAGATGCTGGCTGCTGCCCGGGCCTTGTGGGCTCTCCACCGCCAGTAGGCTGCACCTGCTTCCTTACCCGGCAGCCTCAGTGTGGCATTCCGAGGGGTGAAAGTGCACGTTGCACGGCCTCCGAAAGCCTTGCCTTGGAAGACAGTAATGCTGCTTCTGCTTCATCTAGTGCTGCTCACAAAGGCAGCCCAGGGTCAAGGGAAGGGGCAGTAGACTCAGCCTCTTGATGCGAGGAGCTGTCGTGGCCGTCTCCTGTGAAGTGTCTTCAGGATTCTGCCCCTCGTGTTGATTGTATGTGGCGGTTGTCCCTTCCTCTAAGAAGGGCCTGGTCATGATTATGGGATTCGCTGGTGGCTCAGATGGTAGTGAGTCTGCCCGCAATGCAGAAGACCCAAGTGGGATCCCTGGGTGGGGAAGATGCCCTGCAGAAGGACATGGCAGCCCACTCCAGTATTGTATGAAACACGATTCTTACGGCTCATATGTGCTTAGCTGCTCTCGCCCTCTGAGAGCAACCTCATAGCTATTTCTAGGCTGGATTGAAATACTGAAGAGGGTTGACTTGGGAAGATATCTAGATAATATTCTTTTCTGCAAATTTAATTTTTTTACTGAAGTGTGACTACAATGTTATATTGTACTTACTGCAAATTAGTATTGTATTGTAATTTTTCTTGAAGATAATTTGCAATGTTCTGTTGGTTTCAAGTCAACAACAAAGTGATTCGGTTGTGCCTGCATACACGCTCTTCTCCGGTCTCCTTTCCAGTGTGGTCATTACACGACGTTGCGTGCACTTCCCTGTGCTACCCGCAGGTCCTTGTCCTCTCCTTGTTTGTGTATAGTAGTATGTACTGATCCTAAATTAACCCTGATTAGTCTCTGCCAATAAGATTTTTTAAAAGGCCTTCTGAATAAGGTTTTTAATGAGTTCCGTTATATGCTAGTACACTTTGTGTGTGTGAGTGCTCAGTTGCTTCGGTCATGCTGCAATCTCTGTGACCCTATGGACCGTAGCCCGCCAGGCTCCTCTGTCCTTGGCGTTCGCCAGGCAAGAGCACTGCAGTGTGCTGCCACGCCCTCCTCCCAGGTCCTTCCCAACCAGGGCTTGAGCCCAGGTCTCATCTCTCTTGCATTGGCAGGCGGGTTGTTTGCCACGAGCACCCCCGGGAGGCCCAACAGCTTGTATAAATACTCGTGATTGCTTCATTGCCTTCTGGCTAAGATCCAGTATGGTATCTATTCTTACAGCATATTGAAAACCAGAGACATTGCTTTGCAGACAAAGGCGTATCTAGTCAAGGCTATGGTTTTTCCTGCGGTCACGTATGGATGTGAGAGTTGGACTGTGAAGTGAGTGCCGAAGAATTGATGGTTTTGAACTGTGGTGTTGGAGAAGACTCTTGAGAGTCCCTTGGACTGCAAGGAGATCCAACCAGTCCATCCTAAAGGAGATCAGTCCTGGGTGTTCATTGGAAGGACTGATGCGGAAGCTGAAACTCCAATACTTTGGCAACTTGATGCAAAGAGTTGACTCACTGGAAAAGACCGTGATGCTGGGAGGCATTGGGGGCAGGAGGAGAAGGTAACAACAGAGGATGAGATAGTTGGATGGCATCACCCACTCTATGGACATGAGTTTGGGTAAACTCTGGGAGTTGATGATGGACAGGGAGGCCTGGCGAGGTGCGGTTCATGGGGTTGCAAAGAATCAGACACGACTGAGCGACTGAACTGAACTCTTAAATATAAACGCATACACTGTGTACTTAGAACTTTTTTTTAACAGAAATGTTTAATGACAGCAATCCAGTGAAGACAATAGCACGTGTATTATTTTCCTCATTTATTATGAGTTTGGGGACACTGGTGCAGTTAAAAAAAAAAGAAAGAAACCCATGTCATTAGCTTGTGGCAGAGCTGTGTCTGAGTCCCAGTTCTCTTACTTCCTAAAGCTGTGGCCCTCTCATGGAGTCCAGTAGAACTCTGAAGGTTCTGGGAAGAGAGGCGATGACTCAGAGGAGTCCCCAGAACTATTGGTGCAAATTCTTCGTTCCCTGAGGAAGGCACCATGACTAGTTAAGCGTGACACTCTGTGCATACATTGGCTTTTGTATTGTTAAATTGTTTTACTCACACTCAGATGTGGTTCTCACAACAGATGGGTGAAGCTATCATTACACTCTCGAGAGAAAGGAAGATTAAAAAAGAAAAAAGTGACTTGCGTTTCATCTCACATTTACCACATGACCATTATAAATAAACTTAAATCTTCAGATTCCTGGTCCTGTGTTCTTGCCACAGCAGGACTGGGCTCTAAGTCTGAAAGCTTTGAAAGTGAGCATCATATGAGTGCACATCCAGATATGCAGGGTCAGTTGCCCGCCAATGATATGGTTTATAAACATCGATTAAGTGCTCGTTTGCATGACCCTGAGCCGTGAATGCTGTCGTTCAGTGTCTCTCATTCGGATGAGAATTACATTTTTCTCATGGATGAGGAGGGAATTATCTTACACCGATCTCTAAGATTTCCTCCCGCCCTAGAGTGAAATGATGCGTTTTGTGCTGTGTATATCATTGTTAGTTTGAGAAGATTATACAGTGGAAGTGACAAACAGATTCAAGGGATCAGACCTGATAAACAGAGTGCCTGAAGAACTATGGACAGAGGTTTGTGACATCGTACAGGAGGCAGGGATCAAGACCATCCCCTAGAAAAAGAAATGCAGAAAGGCAAAATGGTTGTCTGAGGAGGCCTTAGAACTAGCTGTGAAAAGAAGAGAAGCTAAAGGCAAAGGAGAAAAGGAAAGATGTAAGCATCTGAATGCAGAGTTCCGAAGAATAGCAAGGAGTGATAAGAAAGCCTTCCTCAGTGATCAGTGCAAAGAAATAGAGGAAAACAATAGAATGGAAAAGACTAGAGATCTCTTCAAGAAAATTCAAGATACCAAGGGAACATTTCATGGAAAGGTGGGCACAATAAAGGACAGAAATGGTATGGACCTAATAGAAGCCGAAGATATTAAGAAAAGGTGGCAAGAATACCCAGAAGAACTATACAAAAAAGATCTTCATGACCCAGATAACCACAATGGTGTGATCACTCACCTATAGCCAGACATCCTGGAATGTGAAGTCAAGTGGGCCTTAGGAAGCATCACTATGAACAAAGCTAGTGGAGGTGATGGAATTCCAGCTGAGCTATTTCAAATCCTAAAAGATGATGCTGTGAAAGTGCTGCACTCAAAATGCCAGGGAATTTGGAAAACTCAGCAGTGGCCACAGGACTGGAAAAGGTCAGTTTTCATTCCAATCCCAAAGAAAGGCAATGCCAAAGATGCTCAAACTACCGCACAATTGTACTCATCTCACACACTAGCAAAGTAATGCTCAAAATTCTCCGAGCCATACTTCAACAGTATGTGAACCGTGAACTTCCAGATGTTCAAGCTGGATTTAGAAAAGACAGAGGAACCAGAGATCAAATTGCCAACATCTGCTGGATCATGGAAAAAGCAAGAGAGTTCCAGAAAAACATCTATTTCTGCTTTATTGACTATGCCAAAGCCTTTGACTGTGTGGATCACAACAAACTGTGGAGAATTCTTCAAGAGATGGGCATACCAGACCACCTTACCTGCCTCCCGAGAAATCTGAATGCAGGTCAAGAAGCAACACTTAGAACTGTATGTGGAACAATGGAATGTTTCCAAATTGGGAAAGGAGTACGTCAAGGCTGTATATTGTCACCCTGCTTATTTAACTTATATGCAGAGTACATCATGTGAAATGCCAGGCTGGATGAAGCACAAGCTGGAATCAAGATTGCTGGCAGAAGTACCAGTAACTTCAGATATGCAGATGACACCACCCTTATGACAGAAAGCGAAGAAGAACTAAACAGCCTCTTGATGAAAGTGAAAGAGGAGAGTGAAAAGGTTGGCTTAAAACTCAACATTTAGAAAACTAAGATCATGGCAAGTAGATGGAGAAATAATGGAAACAGTGACAAACTTTGTTTTCTTGGGCTCCAAAATCATTGCAGATGGTGATTGCAGTCATGAAATTAAAAGACGCTTGTTCCTTGGAAGAAAAGCTATGACCAACCTAGACAACATATTAAAAAGCAGAGACATTACTTTGCCAACGAAAGTCCATCTAGTCAAGGCTATGGTTTTTCCAGTCATGTATGGATGTGAGAGCTGGCTATAAAGAAAGCTGAGTGCATGAGAATTGATGCTTTTGAACTGTGATGTTGGAGAAGACTCTTGAGAGTTCCTTGTACTGCAAGGAGATCCAGCCAGTCCATCCTAAAGAAGATCAGTCCTGGGTGTTCATTAGAAGGACTGATGCTGAAGCTGAAACTCCAATACTTTGGCCACCTGATGCGAAGAGCCAACTCATTTGAAAAGACCCTGATGCTGGGAAAGATTGAAGGTGGGAGGAGAAGGGGATGACAGAAGATGAGATGGTTGGATGGCATCATTGACTCGATGGACGTGAGTCTGAGTAGACTCTGGGAGATGGTGATGGACAGGGAGGCCTGGTGTGCTGCAGTCCGTGGGGTCACAAAGAGTTGGACTCAACATAATGACTGAACAACAGCAGAATGTTTGGACTGAAAGAAGGCCAGCCCCCTGGACGCTGGGTCAGAGGTGAGACTGTTCCACAGGGGCGGGTCAGGGTCCTGCATGCATTAGGCCGTAGAAAGGGTTTCAGTCTCTACCCTAAATCAGTGAGAAGCCATGGCATTGTATCTTCTGCAGGGTCAGGACACTATCGGATGTGAATTTTAACTTTTTTATTTTTTAATTTTTAAAACTGTTCACTCCTGTGGCTGCCTTGCATATCATTTGTGGCCTGTGGAGTTTGGTTCCTTGCCGGGGCTCAGACCCTGAGGGGACAGCGCTCACAGCCTCTGATGCTGTTAGAGTCAGCCGGAGGAGGTACTTGCGGGGCACCCTCATGCGGATGCAGGTGAAGCCTGTGCCCAGGGGGCTGTCTGCAAGTGGAGCAAAGACAGAACCCGGGAGTGAGGAGAGCTTAAGCAAGGCGGATGAGCCATGCTGTTGGGTGAGGGAGCCCTAAAGGAGTCACTCAGGTCACTACCTCAGTTCAGGCCGCGTTAGCAAAAAACGCTCTCGACTGGATGGCTTAAATAATAAACACCGTTCCTCACTGTCGGGAGCCTGGGAAGGTCAAGGCCAAAGTGCCGGCCTGCCTGGCACGCGCTGAGACACCTCATTGTGCAGTCTTCTCACCATGTCCTCACAGAGAGGAAGACGCAGCGGTCCCTTCTCGTAGAAACAGTAATCGCAGCATGGGCCTGCAGGGGAACACATTTTGCCACCCCAAAATATTTCTTTGGTATGTGGATTATTTTGAGCTAAAAACAATCAGAGCCCAGGACTCCAGAGGAAAATTTGACCTTTGACCTAAAACAATGTAGACGGAGGACTTGTTGCAGGAAAAGAGCGATCAACGCAGATAACCCGAGTCTGAGCTACGTGCGCAGACAGGGAGGCACCTAAGGAAGTCTGTTCAGACTCCGCTGTGTCCCGTTGTCTCTGCGTGCCACAGCAAACATTTGTTTACCAAACGGTGCTTTTTTGTCCTCGTCTGATTCCCTTTCTTCCTCTTTGAAGTCCTCAGCCACTACCCCCAACGCCCTCTTGTGACTTTGGTGCTGTTTAAGGTCAGGGTTTTGCCTGTTTGGGTGAGTTACTCAGTTTCCCTGTGTCTCTCCCCTGATACGTGTTACTTGACTTTTGTATAACTTTGTCCTGTTGATCCGTCTCATGGCAGTTTAATTCATAGACCAGCCAGAAGAACCTACAAGGGTATAGGAAAATTTCTTCCTAACAGAGCTCCCTACTCATGAAATAATCGCGTCCCCGAATCCCCGTCTCTAAATTGTACCACTATGTCATTAGTGTTTCAATATATATGAAATTTGGGAAGAGACAAGCATTAAGTCCATAGCAGGTAATCCAAAGATTTAGGAAAAGGAATCATGCCCCTAGGAAAGAAATATGAAACTTTTTTTTAGAAAGGATGAAATTTGGTTAGTAACTCCCTTTCAAGAAGGCTAAGTTGAATACCGAGCTTCCCAGGGAGCACAGAGGTAAAGGATTCACCAGTCATTACTGGAGACTCAGGAGATGCGGGTTCAACCCCTGGGTCAGGATGTTCCCTGGAGAAGGAAATGGAAGCCTCCCCAATATTCTTGCCTGGAAAATCCCATGGACAGAGGAGCCTGGCAGGCTACAGTCCATGGGGTCACAAAGAGTCAGACACGGCTGAGCGGCTGACCACACACACACACACACTGACTGCAGTCTGTAAAGCTCGAGTTTGGGATTGCACTTTCAGCGTTCTTACCAGTCACCTGGAAAAGATGCCCTCGTTCCCTTCGGAAGCAGCTCCTTGTCTTGACAGCTGCATTTGGGGCAGCACACGGCAGCCACGTCTGTCTGTCTGAGAGCCTCACTGGGATGCTTCATGGAGGCTTGCGATGTGGGATTTCAGTTGAGTGATTTTCCTTTTGTGTAGGTTTCTTTTTCTTTTTTAAATTGAACTGTAGTTGATTTACAATATTATATTAGTTTTAGGTATACACCATAGTGATTCCAAATTTTCATAGATTATTCTCTGCTGGGGCTTCCCTGGTGGCTCAGCCAGTAAAGAATCCACCTGCAATGCAGAAGACGCAGATTCAGTCCCTGGGTCAGGAAGATCCTCTGGAGAAGTAAAGGGCACCCCACTCCAGTGTTCTCGCCTGGAGAATCCCATGGACTGAGGAGCCTGGCGGGCTACAGTCCGTGGGGTCACAAAGAGTAGGACACGACTGAGCGACTTCACTTCACTTTCATACTGTATTAAAGTTGTTATGAAATATTGGCCATATTCCCCTCGCAGGACCACATCTCCCTGTAGCTTGTTCATTTCACACGTGGTAGTCTGTGCCTCTTACGCCCTCCTCCCATCTCTCCCCTCTCCCCACTGGTGCGTGCAGGCTGCCTTATTTCCTTTCCTCTCCTCCGCCAGGTTGATGAGCCCTGAGAACACGCTCCTGCAGCCCCGGGAGGAGGAGGGAGTCAAGTACGAGCGCACCTTCATGGCGTCCGAGTTCCTGGACTGGCTGGTGCAGGAGGGGGAGGCCACGGCGCGGGAGGAGGCGGAGCAGCTCTGCCAGCGGCTGCTGGAGCACGGCATCATACAGCACGGTGAGCCCGCCCTCCCTGAGCCCCGACCCGTGCTCCGCATCAGACGCGCGTTCTCTCTCACGGCTCTCAGAGCAGCTGGGCGTCTGCCTGCGCTCAGCCTAGCTGCCTCTAAGCTGGGGGTCAAGTTCACGTTTCATGCCTTCTCATTCTGGGACTCAGACCAAAGGAGCGTCCGCTCTCTGGAATATATTGTGGGTTTGTTTTTTTTTTTTTAATATATTGTTTTGATGGATGAGGCCAGAAGCTCCAGCAGGCAGGCAGATTCTTGCAGTGTCTCCAAAAATTTCTGCTTGGGTGAAATTGAACGTCACAGGTTCACATCCTACTGGCTACAGCTGGTCATTTGGTCAAGTCTGGATGGGAAGTAGATGGCCCTCACAAAGTTAGTCGAAATGGAAGAATGAAGATTTGCTGAACCGTGGTTCAAGCTGCCACGCTGAAGAAGCACCCAAAAGGCCTTCATCAAGTTTCCCTTTTTTAAGGGCTGAATCATAATAATGCAATATATTCGTAGCATATTATTGAAGAATCATATTAGTTACCTATTGTGGTGTAAGGAGTTCTCTAAAACTTAATGCTATAAAATAATAGTGTTTATTATCTGGTACAGTTTCTGTGGGTGGGCGGTCTGGAGAGGCATAGCAGGTGGTTTGGCTTGGTGGTCTCTTACCAAGAGTTAGAGTCGAGACGTTGTCCAGGGTGACAGTCATCAGAAGCCCTGACGGTCCAGAGGGTCTCCTTCACAGTGGCTCGCTTGGATGTCCACCAAGTCAATGCTGGCTGTTGGCAGGAAGCGTCTGTCCATTGCTCTGTAGACTTCTTCATAAAACTGCTTGAGAATTCTCATGACGTGGCAACCAGGCCTCTTCCAAAGGGCGTGATCCAAGAGAATGTGAGACGGAAGCCACGATGGCTTTAGCAGAGCTTGGAGTCACACGGTCATTTCTTCACCACTCTATTGGTTGGCAGGTCAGTCCCCTTCGGTATGAGAGAGGACGTGTAAGGGTGTGACTGCCGGAAGCGGGGATCACTGAGCCCCCTCAGTTCTTATGAGGCTGGCCCCACGGGAACACAGGCTCTGGAATCCCAGCGCCACCTGTTACCAGCTGCTTGCCTTCTCCCATCTGTAAAATGGGCATACTTGCATGAGGTGCTTGTGGAGTAAACGGGCAGATGTAAAGTGCTTGGTTCAGTGCTCTGCTCTTAGTAAATGCTCAACCAGTTCATTTCCTTTGTGGAACATTTTCATTTATTTGTTCATTTGTCTGGCTGTGTCGGTCTTAGTTTCGGCCTGTGGGATCCTTCGTTGCGGTGCACGGACTTGCTAGTTGTGGCCCCAGGCTCCGGAGCATGTGGGCTTCACTGCTCTGCGGCTGTGGGAGCTTCGTCCCCTGATGGAACCTGTGTCCCCTGCGCTGCAAGGTGATCCTTCACCCTTGGACCACCGACCACCAGGGAGGTCCCTCAATCAATTTATTGACACAGCTGCATGACTGTAGGCTTGGAACAGCGAATAAAGGGCTGGAGCTAGATAAGCATTTCGGCCTAGGTGTCAGTAGGAAAGGTGATACCTGTATCATTCTTGCTATAAACTCCCCTCCCCACACTTCTGCACAGGCCTAGAATTTCTGTCCCAGGGTTAGGGAGAAAACAGTGAAATTATAGAGATGAAAGAAACTTTTGAAATTATTTGGAGCAGTGTTTTACAAACTGCAGATTGTAACCCTTTAGTGGGTTTAAAAGAGCTTCCCTGATGGCTCAGTTGGTAAAGAATCTGCCTGCAATGCAGGAGACCTGAGTTCAATCCCTGGGTTGGGAAGATCCCCCGGAGAAGGGAAAGGCTGCCCACTCCAGTATTGTGGCCTGGAGAATTCCATGGCCTGTATAATTCATGGGGTCAAAAACAGTTGGACATGACTGAATGACTTTTGCTTCAGTGGGTTTAAATATTTAAATTAAAATATTAAGAAAAATTTTAGCACAGGGAACTGTATTTAATATCCTCCGATAAACCTTAATGGAAAAGAATATGAAAAAGAATGTGTGTATAACTAAGTCACTTTATAGCAGAAATTAATGGACCATTGTAAATCAACCGTACTTGAATAAAATTTTTTTAAAAAGGAACCACTAAAAACAAAATTTTCTTTTCAATAGACTAGATTGGACTCTGGTCCATGGATCCTCAGGGTCATCTGGGAATGCGGCAGAAACGCAGAATCTCTGTCCCTACCCAAGTCCCACTGAATCAGCTCTACATTTTAGCATAATCTCGAGTGATTCAAGTGCGCTTTAAAGGCTGAGATGCAGTGGATTGGATTTCACTAGAATACATCATTTCAGAGCACATTTTATACAGTAATGTCAAGGGTTGCTTGGCAAAACGTTTATTCCAGTTAGAAATACACTGTATAAATAAACATATGGCCGTGGTCATGTGTGCAGTGATTGGGAACAGAAAAGCTGTTACTGTGCATTGGGTTCAAATACTTTGGAAACCACTGATCTGGAAGCATTAGTTTGAAAGGCACTCAAGCCTCTCAGTGAGTTTGGGGTGTTTTCTCCTTTCTCATGTTGCCACAATCGCACTCACAACAGTTTATGGATGGTCTAATGTGTCTACGACTGGGCTGTTGATTGAGGTTTGAAAGGTGAATAGAATTGTAAAATGCCATGTGGTCCCTGGCCTTAAGCAGCTTATAGTCTTGTAGGGATTAGAAAATGGATATAGAAGCAGTTAGAGAGCAATCGAAGATGTACGATATATTTTATTTGTTTATTTAATTTATATCATGTGCCAGATACTTTTCTAGTGATTTTGCACATTAACTTTTTGAAACCTCTTAAACTTTTGGAGGCAGATATATATATATAATTTTTTTTTCGTGTCAAATGGCATGTGGGATCTTAGTTCCCCTACCAGGGATTGAACCTGTGCCCCCTAAAAGTCTCTTAGTCATGTCCGACTCTTTGCGACTCCATGGAATTCTCCAGGCCAGAATACTGGAGTGGGTAGCCTTTCCCTTCTGCAGGGGATCTGCCCAACCCGGGGAAGTCCTGAGGCAGATATTTTATAAAGTTGGCCCAGAAGTTCTCTGGGGTCTCCTCATTGCGTCGTGTGGACAAGCCCAAAGGCGCGTCTTGGCCAGCCCAGTAGCTGCTGTTCTTGCTTGTGCTTGGCCGTGTCCACTCCGTGCAACCCCGTGGACTGGGGCCCGCCAGGCTCCTCTGTCCATGGGATTCTCCAGGCAAGAACACTGGGGTGGGTTGCCATTTCCTCCTCCAGGGGATCTTCCCAACCCAGGGATCAAACCCATGTCTCCTGTGTCTCCTTGCGTTGCAGGCGGGTTCTTCACCACCGAACCACCTGGGAAGCCATGTTGCTGCTAAATGTATCTTATTACAGTAAGAACAACTAACGTGAGATCAACCCTCTTAACACATTTTTAAGTGAACAAATTAGTATCATTAACCGTCGGGCAGGTAGTTTTATTATCTCCATTTAACAAATAAGGAAGCCAAAGCATCAGTAGGTTATTTTTCTGAGGCCACTTGGGTAGTAACGTCCAAGTGGGTATTATGGCTAGTATGCGTGAACTCAGAATTGATTGGAGTGACTGGGACCTTCCATTGGTAAAAAATCCCCTTTGGGTTGGAGTTAGTACTGTCATTTTTGCTCCAGACAGAAAACTTGGTGATAGCAAGTTCTAGAGAAAACCAGCTTTCTATGCTACCCTTTGCTGACTGACGCTATACCCCTCGACTTCAGAGAGAAGACAGAGGATGCCACAGATTGTTTCCAAACGATTTCCAAAGAGTCAGTAATTACACCTCAATTATAGTGTAATTCTGTAATGCTGTAAATGTGAATGCTGCAGTGTTGTGACATAAAGGATAAAATAGGGTATTATTGATTTGTTTTCCATGGTTTTAGTAGGATTGAATATCTCTATATAGAGCAGTCAGAGTTTCCAAGGGAGTGCCCATTTCTCAGCCCAGCAATTCATTTCTAGATCACAGATTCTAACTTTAAATTATGAAAATTTGACAACCACATATGTGTATGTTAGAGTTAATGATATACCAGTGAGTGTTTTAAGCAAAGCTCTGAATTGTTCAGCTAATAATTAGTTTCACTGGTTAAACATTAAAGAAAGTCAACCTTTAGGCTTTGAGCAAAAGATTTCTGGATAAAAGTGGTTCCCTAGCTTAAAACCAGTACGCGTAAAAATCAGGCCCACTTATGAAATCCTGACCAGCCTGATTTATGAATGGTGCTCTATAATCAAGATAGGATTTGTTAGCTGAGTAATTAACTTGCATGCAAATGTATATGAATGTGTGTATATATAAATATTCCTGCATGTTCACATGTACGTAAGTATACACCTGTATGAATGTTGATTAGTATGTACATATTTATCTAGCTTTTTCATTTATTGAGGTTTACCACGTACCAGGCACTGGACTAACCACTTTATAAATTTTAATGTATAAATACATTGTGTATTTAATATTTACATGCTTCACATATGTGGCATATATTGTATATATAATCTCATTAAACCCTCGCAGCAGTTCTATTATATTGGTATTACTATTATTATTATAGTCTTACAGTGAAGAAATCTAGAATTCAAAGCTTTAAGATATTTTTCCAAGGTTGCATAGCTAACCAATAGCTACTAATCGTTGTGCCTTAGAAAGGAGTTTCCCTTGGTCCAGGATGTATGGATTGAAGTCGGGAGGAGGAGGGGACGACAGAGGATGAGATGGCTGGATGGCATCACCAACTCGATGGACGTGAGTCTGAGTGAACTCCGGGAGTTGGTAATGGACAGGGAGGCCTGGCGTGCTGCAGTCCATGGGGTTGCAAAGAGTCGGACACGACGGAGTGACTGAACACCGACCTGAACATATGGGATTGGGTGTGGCTGGCTGATACTGTGGAATGAACTCGGTCTTTGGAGAGAGCAGACAGCATTTATATCCAACTCCTTCGCTTACTGTGTGACCCTGTCCACATCTCAGCCCTTCCATTCCGCAGGTTGTGAAGTTTATGAAACTGGAGTCACGTTATATACCTTTGAGAGTGTTGGTTGGTTGGTTGGCTGGAGTTTTGGGTTTGTTTTTTGAAATCCTAGGACTACCCACATGTACTAGAAAGACCCCACATACGACAGGACTTCCGGCTCAGATTTTTTATGGTGAGATGACGCAGAGAAGGCTCAGCAAGGGGAGAAGACGTCCTGGGTGTTGTCTGCAGAAATCTAGGGGCAGCGTCCTCGGCTCTGCCTCCCGCCTCCAGCGGGGATGTGCAGTAGCAGGCGCAGAGCGTCTCTGCCCAGGGAAGCCCGCTTGAAACTCAGAAGGCAAGGTTTTCTCGGTGGCTGCTCACAGGGGCATAGACCTTACCTGCCTGGGCAGCCTCCTGCCGGCCTTCCAGACGCTCAGCAGGGAAGCGCGTGTTCTCCATTAGTCACAGTGTGCAAACAACCTAGTCAGGCTGGTACAGCGGAATTCAGTGCCCCAGGTAAGCAAAGTGCCTTATCAGATGGTCACTTACGGAACTTTCCAAAAGTCCAGTTCCCAGAAGCCAGGGTGGACCAGCCCCACAAACAGGCCTTTCTGTCTCAGGGCTGCTACGGTAACTCTCTCCTGCACAGAGCTGCTGGGAGAATTAAACGATAGTGGTGGCCAAAAGCTTTTAGCAGAGGCTACCTGTTATGCCTCTCAATTGCAAGCTATTGTGCTCGATCTGATCATTTCTAAATAACTGTTAAAATGTACGGAGTCCCTCCTATATGCCAGACACTGTTCCACTCACTGTCTTCATTTACTCATCTACCCCTTTAAATAATTCTATGAGTTAGTTATCATCATAATTCTCATTTTTAAAATAAGGTTAAGTAACTTGCTGAAAACAAGAGCTAGGAAAATGATGGACTCAAGATTCAGATCAAAGTAATCTAGATGGCTGTTAATCACTAAAGAAGATTGGGTGCTAATTATAAGATTCACTAGAGGAGGAAAAAAATTCTCAACTTTTATTGCATCAGCTCACACAGCCTGTCAGATATTGCAACTGTAATCATTGTTAGCTCATAAAATAGTTATGATTACACGATTCCCTTTTTCACACAATGACCAAGCACCTTGAGATTTTTGTGTGACCTTTGCAAATGTGATGAATACATTTTTTACTCCCATAAATACCTCCCTCAACTGCTTGAGCTGCTCTCCAGCTATCTTGTCCTTGCGTGGAGGACGGTAGACAGCAGTCACATGGGTAAATGGCTCACAGCTGCAGCCGCTGACCCTGGATAATCAGGCTACCGAGACTGTGCCCAGGCGTATAATTTCCTCTTTTAAAGACTTAGTCAGAGCACTTTAACAATTTCAACACTTTATCAAGCCCCTTTCTTGGTCTTTGTCTGAAAAATACATTGATATAACATTGTGCAACATGCAAAGCAGTTCTCCATGCGTTATACTTTTAATCCTCCCAGCAGCTTGAGGGTAGTTTTGGTGATCCCATTCCCCAGTGGAAACCAGTAACTGAGACATTGTCCCTGGGAGCCGTGAAGAAAGAACTTGGGGTTTTCTGCAAAGGAAGCTAGCTGCCAGGTCCAGACAGGAATTAACCCCATCTTCTCAGTGATTAAGAACACTGATGAGTTCAGCCCAGCCTAGAATATTCTAGCCAAAAGAAAAGAGAGAGGGAGGGAAGGAAGTGTCAAAGATGGAAGAAAGAGGGGGAAGGAAAAGGGTGCTGATGACTGAGGAGGCTGAAGACAAGACAGCAACTTGCCCAAGGCCATGTGATGTTACAGGAAAAAAAGCCATTCTGACGCTTGTTTAAGTTGTAAGGAGGGTTTTATTTGAGACTGTTGCAATAGGAGCATTGCAGCGGGGGGAGGGAGACGGCTCCCGTCCAAGGACAGCAAGAGCAAGTGGGGATTTACAGCCTTGGAGCAGGGCAGGGGCACGAGCAGATGGAATATTATATGGGAGGCGCCAATGGTCGACGCCAGGGACTTGGACATCAAAGATGGAGGAGGATAAACTCAAAATAACAGGAGTGATCAGGTATCACTGTTTGGGGGATGGCAGGATTCTTTGCTAAGGCTGGGCTAGGTCGGTCAAATGCCCCCCTCTTGATCCTGGGCGATCAGGACCCTTTGACTGACAGACTCACCACGTAGGGGAGGGCATTCTTCCACAAAAAGAAAAAAAAGTTGTTTTGGAAGTTCTGTAACCGTAGGGATAGGAGCCCAGGTCGAGGGCTGGTTGAAAGGAGGGCGCGGAGGAGCGGACCGGAGCCCGGACACGCAGAGTGCCTTCGCCAGCGGCCCCGTCCTCGCCTGCCTGCCTTTCCTCTTCTTGCCACGACTCTCCTGCTCACGTTCTCTTACTTTCGCTTTGGGTAACTCCTTGCCACCAACAGAGAGAAGGTTTTTCCATTACGGTTGGTACCCAGCATCTTCGTCTTTCTTTCCTCTTAGCTAGAATGCAGGAGCTCTGAGGTCAGAGGATCTGTTTTCTTGTCTCTGAATCCCCCTGCATGGCTTGGCATTTATATATTAGCTACTCAGTAAAACACGCATTGAATGAATACAGTAGTGCCCACGTTTTTGAGGATGTGCTAGGCACAGTGTTGGGTGCTCATACCAGGTAGAGTTCCTTGAATACTGTAAGCAGGCTCAGTCCTTATCTGCTTCAGATACATGGCAGAGCTCGCTGATGGTCCAAACCCTGAAAAGCCAGGCCGCCTGGAGAAGCAGAGCCGATCTTGGGGTCCGGTGGCCAGGAGCCGGCGATGCAGGGAGCCCCACAGCGGGGGGCCAGCTGTTTTCTGCCTCTGCCCTCCCTCTGGAGGCTGTTTGTGGAGGACAGCTCTGACTGGCTGAGACTGGTCACGGGCCCACATCTGCACCCGGCGTGGGCAGGGCCCTCTGACTGACAACCGTGCCAGCTGGTGGTGGGACGTTATTCCACCAAAAAACCAGAAGTTATTTTGGAAGTTCTGTTACCACTAGGAAGTGAGTGCTGGGCAGCTGGAAGCAGCAGGCAGGCCGACCTTCACTGCTGTTAGTTCATTTAATCCTCCCCCAAATCAGTTCACTGGCTCTTACCATCCTTGTGGCTTTCGATGACAATGTTGAGTCATTTGCAATGAGTATAATCATTCTTAACTCCTAAATATTAAGCTCTGAATAGAAGAAAATAAAGATTGAGTAGAATATTTTCTCAATCTTTCAATAATTAATACTTCATCACTACTTCAATATAAAGCGTTATCTTTATCAGTGGCCATTATTTACTATTAAAACTTTTTCCTTTCTCAATTTACACTTTCTGGGCACTTTCCTGCTGTGTCCCCTCTGTTAGGCTGTGGCTCTGGTTTACTTTTTATCAGAGCTGAATCTAAGGCAGAAGGAAAGTTGGCAGGCCAGCATGCTGTTGCAGTGCCAGCGTAAGGGGGCAAGGTTCCTTGGTAAAGTCACAAGCCAGTCCTTGGGCACACAGCATGGTGTTGGTGTTGTTGAAGGACAACAGGGCTGTAGCTGCACTAAGCCTTGACTTTTGGAGAGAATGAAGGAGGTGAGCGATGCCTTGCCTCAGGTAGCCTTCCAGAAGAAGGGCATTATGCGCAAAGAGCAGAGGTCTCCCGCGAGCAGTGTCGCGACCGCACACGTCTCACTCCGTGGTGGACGTCTGTCTGGCTTTTCTCATGTGTCCAGAAACTGACCCTCTACGTACAGACTGTGTTTGGCTCTGAAGCCCGGGCCCCTGCTGACTCTCTGGTCCTGACGCCTCGTGGGCCAGTGGCCGCTACAGGGATGTGGGCCTCAGTTTCCCCAAACGCGCCTTTTTACAGCAGCACACTTCTCTGTGCAGGTGAAGTTTATGGAGGCATGCAGTCTCCTAGGAAGTGCTGAGCCTGTGTGCTCTCAGGGCTTTATATAATGTAAGGACTGAGCTGGATTCCTGTGGTCATTTTTGGAGGGACGTGGGGCTGGGTACCAAGTTTATTAAAGGAGCAGCTTAGCGGGGTCTTGGTGGAATGGGTGGCTCAGACGGCTGATGCTGCTCTCTCCTTCCCTCTCCTCCTGGGCGAGAGGCAGCGAGCGGTCAGTCCTGGTTACTGATGGACGTGAGCTTGACCGCAGCCCTCAAGGGAGGGGCTGGGGGTGGGGCAGAAAGTCGAGGTCCTCACTAAGGAGCAGACCGCCCGTGTTCTCTGGCCCGCCACAGAGGCCTTGCTGGCTCTGACCCTACCTCAGTCTCCAGAAAGCTCCTCTCTCAGCGAGAGGCTGGAGAGTCAGGGCAGCTGTGCTCCCGGGGACCCAGGCTCTCCCTGGACATTCCCCTGAAGATCCCTGCAGCCGCTTCTCTTTGCCACACGGCGGCATCTCATGGTTCTTCCCTCGGAGGTCCCCCACCCGCCGCGTGAGGCTCTAGATTCTCAGCTGCTCGCTTTAACTCAGTTTTCTTAGCTGATACACCCGTCTCAGATTGCGTCTGGGTTGTCTTCTGTTCTGGCCTGCAGTTCTTTGGAAATGGTCCCTCTTTCTATCTGCCTCCCCTTCTCCCTTCTTCCACCAGGAATGGAAAAACAGACTCCAGTCTGTTGATGCCATGGAGTGATTACTAGGTATAAAAGTGACTCTATATTAAACTACAATGAAGTGTCAACTCCCGCCGGTCAGAATGGCCGTCAGGAGAAAGTCTACAAACAATAAATGCTGGGAGGGCTGTGGAGAAAAGGGAGCCTCCTGCACTGGTGGTGGGATGTGGATTCGTGCAGCCACGGTGGAAAGACTAAAGCTGGGCAGTGCCTTGGTGGCCTAGAGGTTACGATGCTGCGCTCTCACTGCTACAGCTCAGGTTCAGTCCCGCAAGACGCAGAGCTGCCAAAACAAGAGAAAAGACTTAGCGTATGGTCCAGCGATCCCAGTCCTGAGCAGAAATCCAGAAAAGATGAGAACTCTCATTTGAAGAGGTGCAAGTGCACAGATGTCCATAACAGCACTGTTTATAACAGCCGAGACCTGGAAGCAACCTAAGTGCCTATTAGCAGATACGTAGATAAAGACGATGTGGCCTGTGTATAATGTAATATTACTCAGCCACAAAAAAGATTGAAATATTGCCACTTAGAGCAAGATGGCTGGGCCCAGAGATGACCATACTAGGTGAGGTAAGTCAAAGACCGATATCAGTGTATCACTTATATGTATAATCCAAAAAATGGTACAAGTGAAATTATTTACAAAACAGAATAGATCACAGATATAGGAAACAGACTTGGGGTTTCCAAAAGCAGAAGAGGTGGGGGCGGGATAAATTGGCAGTACGGGATTAATAGATGCCTGCACTGTAGGTAAAATGGAGAAGGAATGGCAGCCCACTGCAGTACTCGTCCCCGGGAAATCCCGAGGGCAGGGGCCGGGCAGGCTACAGCCCATGCGAAGAGTCAGACCTGACTACATGCATGCATGTGTAAAATAGATAAACTATTAAAGTTTCCTGTATAGCACACGAAACCATGTTCACTATCTTCATAATAACCTGTAATGGAAAAGAATCTGAAAAAAATATGAGTCCCTGAATCACTTTGCTGTATACCTGAAACTAACACATTATAAATCAACTATATAATTCAATTACAAAGAAAAACTGGCCATATGTAAACTCTGATCATTGTGACTATGAGCATATTAAGTTAAAATTTAAGAAGGGTTACACACACACAGGCACACACATCCTTATTACAGTTGGGAAAATATGTTTATTAGATTCATAACCAATTTTAGTCTAATTTAGAGAATGATTTTTTGTAAAAATGTCCGTATGTTGTTTTAACATTGACATAACATTTTGAAGTCTTTGGCATCTTGTCTGGCTTTGTTCTGAAAAGCTCCCCTTCACTTTCTTTCTTCTCTGTCCCAGGAGCAACGTTTGACACAAGGAGCCCACTTCCTCTTCCGTCCTCCCCCCAAGGAAACCCTGCATGTCGGGGTCTCTATTCTCCCGTTTTACTGGAGCCGCTGCCTCAGCTGGCGCCCGGGTTTCAGTCCAGTTAGAAACCACCAAAGCCACCAGGCCTGGGAGCAGGGCTGAGTGTGTCGCTTTTGGCTGCTGGCAAAACCACTCCCGTCACTGAAGCCCTTTCCATGGTTGCTGAGCACATAGCCTCAAGCAGGGATTCCTGTCGAGTGGGAACAAAATGTACTTCCTCATCAAAGGGATAAAGCAGGGCTGGGGCAGGCAGTGCGAGGGGGAGAACCTCACCAGACTGCAGTAACAGCAGCTCTTGACCACTGACCGTCGGAGCTCAGGATAAGAGTTATCCTCCAGGACAGACGGCTCTCCACGTGCCACACATGAGGGATGAGCTCCCCTGTTGGTTAGCTGATCTGTGCTGTGAGACACCGGCCTCTAGACTGGATTACCACAAACGCAGTCCGTGTTTGTGATGTAAACTTTTCAGATCGCCTCAGTGAAAAAAAGGTAGAAACAGGTAAAATTTCCCTTAATAATGTATCTTAACACATAATCTCCAGAATGTTATTTCAAAATACAATCAGTATGAAAAATAGCAATCAGCTGTCTTACCTTCTTTTTTATAAATACTTGATCTTCAAAGTCCAGGGTATTTTGTGTGTACAGCTCATCTCAATTCAGAGTCACCACATTTCAAGTGCTTGTCAGCCATTCTGGAGAACACAGATCTAAACCTTTTTAAAAAAAAAATTTTTTTAATTTATTTATTTCTGGCTGTGCTGGGTCTCTGAAGCTTTGTGGGCTTTTCTCTTGCTGGGGTTAGCAGAAGCGTTAGTGCTGTGCTTAGTCACTCAGTCATGTCCCACTCTTTCTGACCCATGGACTGTAGCCTACCAGGCTCCTCTGTCCATGGGATTCTCCAGCCAAGAACACCAGAGTGGGTTGCCCTCCTCCAGGGGATCTTCCTGACCCAGGGAGTGAGCCTAGGTCTCCCGCACTGCCGGCGGGTTCTTTACCGTCTGAGTCACCAGAGAAGCCCCGGCTTTAGAGCCTAGGCTTAATGGCTGTGTAGGGTCTTAGTCACTTTTCAGCACATGAAGTCTTCCCAGATCAAGGTTCAAACCTGTGTCTCCTGCATTGGCAGGCAATTCTTGATCGCTAACCTGCCAGGGAAGCCCTGTAGACCTTTTTGAAATCATCACAAGGGTCGGTGGTGACTTAGTGAGTGTGTATTTCATTTTTCAGACCCTTAGCTCAGAGAACTTTGTTCCTCAGTGGTTGAAATGCCTGAAAATTTGTGTTGAGGAAGCACCTTGGTGTCTCTACTTTGCCGTGCCAGTTTGGACACCCAAATGAACCAGGGTGCCAGCCACACAGGTTCTGGAACGGAAATCACAGTTCTGTATTTAGCACGGTGGTTTCATAGTCGTGTTTTCTTTCTCCTCTGATATTTTAATATTTCCTTTGATTAAATATTTCCACAGGTCAGAAATTGTTGACTGCAATCGTTTGGACTGTGTCTGATCTCGGTAGGTCTCTTTTGGCTCAGAACAGGCTTATCCAGGATACGACCCGAGATTCAGGAGCATTTTCTTAAATTCTCGGTCTTTTGTTGTGGGATTCTGTGGGCTTTTGTTGACAGCAGAACAATATTATTTATTCATGCATGGGCATCATTTGCAATCCTGTCTTCAAGAGAGTTATGGCTTCCCATATGTGTCTTAATGGCACTTGCTTTGGGTTAAAGAAGTTACTGTAACTTCTTTTCCACAGATGGAAACAGTGAGACCCAGGGACTGTCCGTAAGCCGCTGTGTCACTAGGGAATCAGAGCCGAGTAGGAAGGCGTATCTTTTGCCTGTAAGACTTGCTGTCTAATCGCCCTTAGCTCCTGAGTCCAGCATAGTTTGTTATAGGTGTGGGCTGTAGATAAACAGAAAGTGTTGGTTTTTTAAGCCTTTGATTTCAGTCTCCAGACCTGAGTTTGGAATAATAACAGAACTGTGTTTTACTACAAACAGGAGAAAATGTGGCAGTGCCTGCTTGAACAGAACCAGGCAGGGTCGGGGGCGGGGGGCGGGGGGGTCCTTTTTGTTTGTGGAGAGCTGCCTTTCCCGGAGATTCTTACCTGCATCACAAGGGCTGGGCCTCTGTCACATGGCCCCCTTTCCTGGAAGGCGGCCAGTGGATCCTGCTGCTGTGGCCGGCACTCCCGCCCTGTGCAAACGATGAAGCAGGAAGAAAGGGAGATTGGATTTGGACAGGCAGCCAGCCTTGTCAGCTGCAAGGACAAACGTCTTTTTCATTAAGTAACTAAGTGACCTTCCCTCTGCAACATGGACTTCCAAAGAACAGGGTGCTTCCTGCGTCCACACAGGGAGTTCCTGGAAGCTCTAAGTGAGATTTAAGGCAGGTGGGTGTCCTGATGTTAAGGTCTTCGCTGTTTTGACCAGTGTACCACGCTTGTTAACGTCAAGGGGCACTGGGTGAAGAGTGCAGGAGAGCTGTCTGTGCTGTCCTTACAGCCTTTTCTGCATAAAACTGAAGTTATTCCAGTACATAAAGTTTATTGGTTGAAAAAAAGTAGGTGAAATTATTCCTATATTTTCTATCTTCCATTTTTTTTAAGAAAAAGTGAGTACAAATATAAATAATATAGAACATATATGAATAGGATGCTAAATTTCTAATTTTAAAATGAAATAGATATGAAACAAGCAACAAATATTACTGGGAACTATCGCACATGGAGCCAGTCAACATCTTGTAATAACCTATAATGGAAAAATCTGAGAAATAATATACGTGTATATGTATTACTGAATCACCTTGTGTGCCTGAAACGCTGTAAGTCGACTATCCTTCAGTAAAATGTATATATGAAGGAAAAAGAGAAAATATATGGAGACAGGTTTTTTTGGGGGGTTTTTTAGCTACTAAGTCTCACCACTGACACCCTCCTTTTCTGAACATCTGTTTCCTCCTCCTTCAAAGGTCCTAGTCTCTCCAGTCTCGAAAGGAACACCTCATAAATTATTATACAGGTTATGTAACAGGTTATACGGTAGCCTTCCCCGGCGTGGTAAGGCGATATCATCTGGGAATAGTTCTGGTGGGCTTCCGCAGAGGCTGGTTCCGGGGTAGTATCTGTTGTAACACCTCCAGCATCACACTGGATGTCCTTCTCCATGGCGTTGGCCATGCTGAGTTTGTTTGGTGTCGGTAGGATGCCTCCTGTTCCCCCAGACGCACACGTAGGTGGAGCCCGAAAGAGGTCACACTGGGGAAGGTGTCCTTGGGGCCCCGACCCCCGTGGGCATCACTGGGAGGTCGGCACGTGGCTGACCGAACAGCTCTGGGGGCTGGAGACGCTAATGAGCCGTTTACCTACGCTGTTTCACTGCTCCCGCAACTCGTCTCTATGGATGAATAAAGCTGAAGTTCAGGGAAATTAAAGTCACTTAGTAGAGAGTGAAGCCAGCGTTCGACCCGGAGCCATCTGTAGGAAGAAGCGTGTTTACCAGCCTCCCCGCTTGGCTCTTTTAATAAGCAGCTGCACGGTCATCAGCGTTTTACCCTGGCGAAGCATTTCGTAGGAAGCACTTCAGCCAAATTGTCCTCTGTTACCTGGCGACAGGAGAAAGGAGGGGGAAGCAGGCTGTGCTCCTGTGTTTGTGAGCACGTCTTGCGCTCAGCTGGCATTATCATGGGGTGGGGGACAGTCCAGTGAGGAGAATGAGGGATGGGGTCCTTAGACTTGGGGTTTCCTTCTCGGATCTTCTGGTTAATGACTGTGGGACCTTGGGCAGGCTGACCTTGTGTAATCTCATCTGTAAACTGTGAGTAACTGTGATAGCTCTCGCTGCTGCCCTGAGAACTGAATGAGGTAATCATGCCATGTGCTCAGCACAGGGCCTGGCACAGTGTGCCACTTTGTAAATGTTGCCTGATGGCTAGTCTTCTCATCAATATATCCTCACCATCAGATGCCTTGATGGGCAGAGATTAATAGGTTTAATGGCCTCATCCATTGCTGGTTTTAAACAATATCTTATATGTACTCTATGATGAATATATACTTTAAAAAATAAATCGACACTAAAGGCCCTTGGATTTATGTCAATAGTTGCAAAAGATCTAGAATAGACTTGCGGATATCTTTCATTGAATTCTGTATGTGAAGTATTCCATTTGCCAAAGTAAATTTGTCTTCAGACCTCTCTGCACTTGTGATACGAATTAGTCTCTGAAAAACAACCTCATCTTTGAAAAACATGTGCTTTGTTCTGAATTTTATCACTAGCAGTACAAGGTTCTGGTCTTTGGAAGGTACCCAGCTGTTATTTAAAGGAGCACAGAGAAGAACAAAGTGTAACTTGACCTTCCGTCTGCTGATCACCTTCACTTGTCTGGCAGAGCAGCAGCAGAGACCCGTGCAGCCACAGCGTGATGTTTTCATTTGCTTCTTCCTGCTGTCTTACTAAAGACGCTTCCATCCTTGTTTCCTCTTTTCCATCTCCTGTCCTCCCTTCCGTCAATTAAATGAGTGTAATTGGGTTCTAACTTGGTGTATGTGAAGTGTTTTGTTTTAGTAATGTCAGTTCATAGAACTTTATGCCCTAAAATCAATTTCCTGCTTTCATATCCCCTTCTAAATGTTGTCAGGACTCAGGAAGTAATTATTTTAGTTCTCTGATTCACTGTTGTTATTGCCTCTTGAAGAGTTTTGTATCCCAGGCACCTAACCGTCCGTGTGTGGTGTAAAACCCTTGAACACAATTGCTTAACCTTCTTGAATCAAGGACTGTGCTGCTTTGAAAAGCAGAGCTTTCAACTCCTGCGTCCCTTTAGGATGGTTTGAGGTGGGTTGTTATGGCTTTAAGTGTAGTCTAGATTTTCTTTAATGAACAGATTTCATCTTCTGTTGTAATTAACACTCAACTCATATTTTCCAACAGACACATGATTTAAACAGCATAATATTCCTATTTGTTAGTCTTGACAGGTTTTTTTTTTTTTTTTAATGTACAGCATACTGCTGCTGCTGCTAAGTCGCTTCAGTTGTGTCCGACTCTGTGCGACCCCATAGACGGCAGCCCACCAGGCTCCCCCGTCCCTGGGATTCTCCAGGCAAGAACACTGGAGTGGGTTGCCATTTCCTTCTCCAATGCATGAAAGTGAAAAGTGAAAGTGAAGTCGCTCAGTCATGTCCGACTCTTCATGACCCCATGGACTGTAGCCCACCAGGCTCCTCCGTCCATGGGATTTTCCAGGCAAGAGTACTGGAGTGGGGTGCCATTGCCTTCTCCATACTGAGTGACATGAAATGCTCGGACTCTGTAGGACTGTGATCCAGCAGGAGCAGATTCATCCCAGGACTTGGGAGATAACTGAAAGCTTTTGTTGGAAGAGAAGACGCAGCATCTTCATAGGCAGAATTGATTTGCCTTCTAGAAACACTAAATCTACGGACTAGATCTACCACGTGTTACTCCTTGGTGCTCTTAAATGTTACATGTTTATGTCATGTAAACGTGTTATGTCACGTTACATGCCGGTGCTCTTAAACAATGCCTGTGAGTGCTAAGTGGTGGTTCCAGAAGGAAGTACAGGGTTCTGTAGGCTCAGAACAAGGCAGCAGGAGGCGTGGAGCCAGAGGTAAGGTGGCGTAACATCCCTGATGCCCAGAAAGACCCTCCACCCACGACTGCGCAGCCCGGAGGTGGCAGCCGCGCCCGCCTCTGCTGCTGTGGCGCGTCCTTACAAACAAGTGTATTTATTTGTGTCTGTGCTGGGCCTTCGCTGCTGTGTGGCCTTTGCTCTGGCTGTGCTGGACGGCTTTTCATCGGCTCTGGGGTGCGTGGGCTTCGGTGGCTGTGCCCCCTGGGCTCTAAAGCACTGGCTCAGTAGTTGGGGCACACAGGCTTAGTTGCCCTGAGGCGTGTGGGATCTTCCCAGACCAGAGATCAAACCCGTGTCTCCTGCACTGGCAGGCAGATTCTTTACCACTGACCACCAGGGGAGCCCCGCCACGTCCTGATGGTAAGGGTGTTGATCACAGCGTGAGGGTCTTCTGTCTGGAAGGTGACCTTGAGGGCCCTGTGGTTTGACGCTCCTTGCACTTACAGTCCTGGCCCTCAGCCTCATCCCTTGCTGGCCTTTGCTCTTTGCCGTTATAATAGTCAGCGTCCTTATTCCCCTGTCTGTGTAAGCACCTCCCACCGCTGTGGGCTGTAACACAAGGCCAGTGGGATCTTAGTTTCCCTAGCAGGCATCGAACCTGTGCCTCCTGCCGTGGGAGTAACCACTAAGCAGGGACCCTAACCACTAAGCAGGGACCCTAAGCAGGGTGGTGCTGCTCCAGTCGCTCAGTCGTGTCCGACTCTTGCGACCCCCTGGACTGCAGCCTGCCAGGCTCCTCTGTCCATGGGATTTCCCAGGCAAGAGTGCTGGAGTGGGTTGCCATTTCCTTCTGCAGGGGCTCTTCTGGATCCAGGGATTGAGCCCAGGTCTCCTGCACTGCAGGGAGATCTGCAAGCAGATTCTTTACCGACTGAGCTACAAGGGAAGCCTTACTACTGGGCCACCAGGCAATTCCCAAGGCTTCTTGACTCTTCTGAATTCTAAAACTTGTTAAAATTCCTGATGAGGTGCTATCTAGGGCACAGCTGATATCCCACTCTCTTTCCCTCTCCCCTCCTTAACCCCACCTTCTTACTTTCTTACCACACTGCTGGATTCAGTGTGAGTTGCTATTCCATGACGTCTGTTGTGTTACGTCATCTGTAAGCAAATATTTCAAGGCTGGATGAAAGTAAGTGATCTCCCTCCCTCCAACTAGATAAGTGGCCTAAAACATCTTTTATACTCAATGGAACTTATGGGGCTTAAGATGAGAAGTTTCTAGATTCATCCCTAGAATATATGTATGAGTGGAAGAGAAGCCAATTCTCCTTCCTTCAGATAATCAGCTTTTACAATTTTCTTCCTTTGATAAAATCATCCTAATAGTTTCTAATAGAAAAAATGTAGCCATATTATCCTCCATAGGCATGACTCTGAACTATGTCAGTTTATGCTTTTGGTAGGTATACTGCATGATATCCCCCTCGTGCTTTCTGAAAGATGAAAGCATACAGTGGGCAGGGACCTGTTTTCTTTTACCGAATGTCAGTGTTGTTAGTTGGGCGCTTCTGAAGCCTGCGCTGCCCTGAATGATAGACTGTCGTGTATTTATGTTGCTTTGGCTTTTGGCTGTTTCTCCTTTTCCTCCTGTTTTATGTCTCACTTGAACCTAAGCTGAGTCAGGCCCCTAGAGAATTTGACTAGTACAAAAGGGAATGCTTGGACAGTCCCAGAAAGTATAAACTGGATGAATTAGAAATCGTCAGTTTTCAGTCATAGCTGGGATGAAAGCGTGCCTTCACAGTAGGTTCTAAGAGTGCAGCGTGAACCTTGTCTCTTATCCCCTCTTCCTGATCAGACGGTAATCTTCTCCAGGAGCGATTCAGTCAGCTAGTCCTCAATTACTAGATGTTAATTTTAGGTCCAAATTTTTGTAGTTGCAAACAATGGTGATGTGTACATCTTCAGTTCAGTTCACTTCAGTCGCTCAGTCGTGTCCGACTCTTTGCAACCCCATGAATCGCAGCACGCCAGGCCTCCCTGTCCATCACCAACTCCCAGAGTTCACTCAGACTCATGTCCATCGAGTTGGTGATGCCATCCAGCCATCTCATCCTCTGTCATCCCCTCCTCCTCCTGCCTCCAATCCCTCCCAGCATCAGGGGCTTTTCCAATGACTCAACTCTTCGCATGAGTTTCAGCTTTAGCATCAGTCCTTCCAATGAACACCCAGGACCTGTCTCCTTTAGAATGGACTGGTTGGCTCTCCTTGCAGTCCAAGGAACTCTCAAGAGTCTTCTCCAACACCACAGTTCAAAAGCATCAATTCTTCAGCGCCCAGCTTTCTTCACAGTCCAACTTTCACATCCATACATGACCACTGGAAAAACCATAGCCTTGACTAGACGGACTTTTGTTAGCAAAGTAATGTCTCTGCTTTTGAATATGCTATCTAGGTTGGTCATAACTTTCCTTCCAAGGAGTAAGTGTCTTTTAATTTCATGGCTTCAGTCACCATCTGCAGTGATTTTGGAGCCCAAAAAATAAAGTCTGACACTGTTTCCACTGTTTCCCCATCTATTTGCCATGAAGTGATGGGACCAGATGCCATGATCTTCGTTTTCTGAATGTTGAGCTTTAAGCCAACTTTTTCACTCTCCTCTTTCACTTTCATCAAGAGGCTTTTTAGTTCCTCTTCACTTTCTGCCATAAGGGTGGTGTCATCTGCATATCTGAGGTTACTGATATTTCTCCCGGCAATCTTGATTCCAGCTTGTGCTTCTTCCAGCCCAGCATTTCTCATGATGTACTCTGCATATAAGTTAAATAAGCAGGGTGACAGTATACAGCCTTGACGTACTCCTTTTCCTATTTGGAACCAGTCTGTTGTTCCATGTCCAGTTCTAACTTTTGCTTCCTGACCTGCATAGAGGTTTCTCAAGAGGCAGGTCAGGTGGTCTGGTATTCCCATCTCTTAAAGAATTTTCCACAGTTTATTGTGATCCACACAGGCAAAGGCTTTGGCATAGTCAATAAAGCAGAAATAGATGTTTTTCTGGAACTCTCTTGCTTTTTCGATGATCCAGCGGATGTTGGCAATTTGATCTCTGGTTCCTCTGCCTTTTCTAAAACCAGCTTGAACATCAGGAAGTTCATGGTTCACATATTGCTGAAGCCTGGCTTGGAGAATTTTGAGTATGACTTTACTAGCGTGTGAGATGAGTGCAATTGTGCAGTAGTTGAGCATTCTTTGGCATTGCCCTTCTTTGGGATTGGAATGAAAACTGACCTTTTCCAGTCCTGTGGCCACTGCTGAGTTTTCCACATTTGCTGGCATATATGTATTCTCAAGGAGCAAAGGACAAAATTTGTTAAATTATATATGTACAACATTGAGCATAATGAAAAGATCTTGTGTGGATAGGAGATTGGAGATTGGGATTGCAAAAATGAAAAAGTGGAATGACCTCAAGATTAGAGATACCGATCATGGTTCTCCTTGATTTCCTTTCCTTGTCTTTAATAGCTTTTTCCTTAGGAGTTTCCTTTTTTGTTGTTGTTGTTTGTTTGTTTGTGTTTAATGAAGAGCAATTTGCATATGTAGCGAATGAAATTTGCATTTTATATGGAGATTGTCCCATTAGTATAGAAAAGAATCAATTCATTCCTCTCTGTGGAATATAAAGTATATGTCATTTAGCCACTTTTATTTCTTGAGACTCTACATATGTAATTTGTGTGTGTGTGTAGTCAGTCACTCAGTCGTGTCCAACTCTTTCTGACCCCATGGACTACAGCCTGCCAGGCTCCTCTGTCCATGGAATTTTCCAGGCAAGAATACTGGGGGGGTTGCCATTTCCTCCTTCAGGGGATCTTCCGAACCCAGGGATTGAACCTGAGTCTCTTGAGTTTCCTACACTGGCAGGCAGATTCCTTACCGCCCGGGAAGCCCACATATGAAGTTGTGCCTATACAAAAGAAATCCTCAGCTTTCTTAACCTAATTCCTTCTTAAAACTTCCTTTGTCTAAACTCACTCCTTTATGTCTTACTTTTGTTTGACTTCTGAGATTTAAATATCTTCCGGGGGATATTTGCCAAACTGGATATCTGGTTAAGATTTCATATTTCTTATGACTGAAAAGTGACAGAGCTGCTCGTGGGAGCTGAACACAGCGCTCTTTGAAAGCAGGGCAGGACAGACAGACGGAGCGGGTTCTGTGCAGGAACTCTCGTGAGCAGCCACGGAAGTGGCTCCAGGAGCCTGAGCAGAAGAGCACTGAAGACGATCCTCAGATACCAGACTTCTTACAGAAGCTGTCCTCTTTCTTCTTCACAGCAGAACTATGCAGGAAACTTGAGGTTTAAATTTGGTAAGTTGCCCAAATCACTCAGCTCAGAAAGGAGGCAGGACTGGGAGCACAGCCGAATTCTTCTGACCCTTGAGCCGTCGCTTTTCATCACGTAAGACTGTTTTCTGAAAGTTATAAGAGAGTCTTCAGAAAAGTTCTGGCTTGACTGTTTTGCTCTTAGATGAAGCGATGTCTGTTTTGGAAGACTTTGGTATTGATGAGCTTGAAAGGATGATCAGATGAAGATGTCGTGGTCCAGTCAGCATGCTAAGGGGAGATGGATGGGCGGGTGTGGGACCCTCCCTTGGCGCTCATTGGTTGAAGATGTGAGTGACGTCACGAGTGACTGACAGATGCTATAATATGGTTGCTTGCACTCAGCTTTTGTAACGACGATTATCTTTGCTATACCTAGGATTGCACTCACAAGCAAAGCAAATGTACAAAACTGAGCGTTTGTGTATTTAAACTTTTAATGAGAGGGAAAAATTAAAGAGCACTTTTGAAAGCCAAAGACTTGATTGGAAACAATGCAAGGGACACATGCAATTGTTATGTCCCTGTTCTGAGAGGATTTTGTCTCCATCTGTGCCAGCCACACAGCTGAAGGATGAACACGTGGAGAACTTCGTTTCACAGCGTGTGGCTGCTCCTAAGGCCCTAAACACCAAATCAGTCCTTGAAAATGGAAGTGGGGCATTGAATGTAGTGCCACATAAAGTTGAATTCCTGTAAGTCAAATGACAATGTATCATCAGCAAATGATGGTCACACTAAAAACAACAACATGCTAAGTCACTCAGTCGTGTCCAACTCTTTGCCACCCTATGGACCGTGGTCTTCCAGGCTCCTCTGTCCATGGGATTCTCCAGGCAAGAACACTGGAGTGGGTTGCCGTTTCCTTCTCCAGGGGACCTTCCCGACACAGGGATCAAACCAGCATCTCTTATGTCTCCTGCATTAGGCACGTGGGTTCTTTACCACTACTGGTTGTAAAACAACAAACGTGCAATTTATTGACTTCTTTCAATCTTGGCATTGTGTTTAACATGGATAGTCCACTGTCTTATACAGTCCTGGTTTGCCCTGATTCGGTCGTGTTTAAACATGTAGATTACTGGAGGGACTATGTGATGACAAAGGGCTGTTTAAACTTACTCCCTGTATCTTATCTTAGGTGATACGCTTACCCTTTTAGATATAGGTGGTAATACAACCCGGCAGGTAGAGGATGGGAGTGAATTAATCCTTGGCTCAGTAGGTAAAGCCTGCAGATAACTTCAAATTTTCATTTCAATTAAAAATATTTCTTTTTTTTAAATTTTATTTTTAAACTTTACAATATTGTATTAGTTTTGCCCAACATCGAAATGAATCCACCACAGGTATACCCGTGCTCCCCATCCTGAACCCTCCTCCCTGCCCCCTCCCCATATCTGTCATGGAATTGGTTTAGATTTAGAATGCTATTCTGGACTTATTTATACCAAAGCCAGTGTTTTGTGTCACTCACTGTACAAAGACAAAATAGGTCTTAATAAGGGTATGTACAGGTTGTAATTTAAGATACTGTTGCCAAAGTCACATTCCGGATTTTAAAAATCACAGTAAACTCAGAAAAGGTTGCCAGAAAAAAATAAGTTATCTATAAAATTAGTATTATAGTATTACTGTATTATAGTATTATTGAATGTAGTGATGTAATACATTTATATAAAAATTTGACTATCATGGGAGCCACCATTTATAGATATCATATCAAAATGTAATTGACTTATCTTTTGGTCTAGGATGTATTTATAATCTCCTGAATACATTATTTACGGAGAATATGCAGTACCATCTCTGAATTAGATGTGTTTGCCTTCATGGCCAACATCATTCATTTACCTGAAGTGAAGTTTTTTGTGGTCATTGTGTAGTTGCTAAATCATGTCTGACTCTTTGACTCTTTATGAGCCCATGGACTGCAGCCCGCCAGGCTCCTCTGTCCTCCACTATCTCCTGGAGTTTGCTCAAATTCATGTCCATTGGGTCAGTGATGCATATAAACATCTCATCCTCTGCCACCCCCTTCT
This sequence comes from Bos indicus, assembly GCF_029378745.1. Lineage (NCBI taxonomy): Eukaryota > Metazoa > Chordata > Mammalia > Artiodactyla > Bovidae > Bos > Bos indicus. The sequence goes on from NC_091773.1 coordinate 81,709,919, forward strand.
CATTTTGCCCTCAATGTTTCCCAGCTTCAGGGTCTTTTCAGATTTTCGCATCAGGTGGCCAAAGTATTAGAGCTTCAGCTTCAGCATCAGTCCTTCCAATGAATATGCAGGACTGATTCCCTTTGGGACTGACTGGTTGGATCTCCTTGTAGTCCAAGGGACTCTCAAGAGTCTTCTCCAACACCACTGTTTGAAAGCATCAGTTCTCCAGTGTTGAGCCTTCTTTATGGTCCAGCTCTCACACCCGTACATGACTATGGGAAATTATTTGGCAATAAAAAGGAGGGAAGTTAAAAAAAAAAAAGGGAGGGAAGTGCCAATACACAGCGTTACATGGATAAACCTTGTAAACGTTATGCCAAGTGGAAGAAGCGAGTCACAGTAGACCTTACGTGACTCTAATCGTACAAAATGCCGAAGGCAGGTGACGCTGCAGGGTTGGCATGTTGGTCAGTGCTTGCCTGTGAATAAGGGTCACGGGCAGATTGGAAGGGACAGCTCAGGAGCTGGGTTTCTTCTGATGTTGATGGGAATATTTTAAAATCAATTGTGATGCTTGGATGCACACCTCTGTGAGCACATTCTAGAGTAGATAGATAAAGAACCGTGCACATTAAGTGGGTGAGTTATCTTATATGTAAATTACATTTCAGTGATGCTGTTACAGAACGCATGTAGAATCTCTAAGACAAAACCAGGTTTTGACCTGTCTTGCTAAAATCAAAAGGAAGAAAAAAAATCCTCTCAATTTTTTCTTTTTTTCAAAGCTGCAGGAGTTTTGACTGCCTTTAATTATCAAGCAGTCAGAGAGAAATTTCTGTTAGAGTAGAAATAACAACCTAGTTGAAAAGGAACCGAGAGAGGAAACTGGATTAAAACCCCACATTTAACCCCAGATAAGTAGAACAGACGACTGCATTCTGACACTGACCACACGCGCAGGGATCAGTGTCCGGATGGCCGTTTGGGCGTCAGCGCCGTGTAGCAGCTTGTGCTGGCGGCGGCTGCGCTGCCTCTCCCGCTGGTTTACGGCGTGTGGACTCCTATTCCTGGTCTCCCAGCCCACTTACAAACGCGTTGTTGCAGTATGTTTGCTTCTTAAAAACCGATCGTGTTTGTTTATGATTTTTGTCTCTGCTGGGTCTCCGCTGCTGTGCCAGCTTTCCTCCGGTTGCAGAGGCGGGCCCCTCTCCGGCCGCCCTGCGTGGGCTTCTCGTGGCGGTGGCTCCTTCTCTTGCGGAGCGCGGGCTGGGGGGCTCGAGGGCCTCCGTGGCCGTGAGGCGTGGGCTCAGAGCCCAGGCGCAGTGGCTGTGGGGCTTAGTCGTCTGAGGCGTGTGGGGTCTTCCCGGACCAGGGATGGAGCCCGTGTCTCCTGCATTGGCAGGTGGATTCTTTACCACTGAGCCGCCAGGGAAGCCCTGATTGTTTCTCTTTATTGACAGACACATACTTAACCTCCAAGAAAATGCACATACCTTAAACGCTTAGTTTGATTTCACCTGGGAAGCCCCCTGATAATATATATATATATACACATATATATATGTGTATATATATATATATTCATGTAAAATAAGATGCAGAATGTCTTCATCGCCCCAGAGTCTTGTCCTGCTTTTTCCCAGTCAGTCCCTCATCCCTCCCCCTTTCTAATTTCTGTCATTATATGTGAATTTTGTCTTTGCTTGAGCCTCATATAAATTGTGTCTGGCCTTTCTAACTCAGCTTAATGCTTTTGGTATTAATCCACATTGTCTTCTGTGTTAACAGCTCATTCGTTTTTATCACCGAGGAGTGTTTCATGGTATGAATGTAATAGTTTACTTACCTCTTCTCCTGCTTACCTAGGTCTATATGATTTCTGTCCTTTATTGTGCCCATCTTTGCATGCAATGTTCCCTTGGTATCTCTAATTTTCTTGAAGAGATCTCTAGTCTTTCCCATTCTTTTGTTTTCCTCTATTTCTTTGCATTGATCACTGAGGAAGGCTTTCTTATCTCTCCTTGCTATTCTTTGGACTCTGCATTCAGATGCGTGTATCTTTCCTTTTCTCCTTTGCTTTTCACAGCTATTTGTAAGGCCTCCTTGGACAGCCATTTTGCTTTTTTGCATTTCTTTTTCTTGGGGATGATCTTGATCCCTGTCTCCTGTACAATGTCATGGACCTTTGTCCATAGTTCTTCAGGTACTCTATCAGAGCTAATCCCTTGAATCTACTTGTTACTTCCACTGTATAATCATAAGGGATTTGTTTTAGGTCATACCTGAATGGTCTAGTGGTTTTCCCTACTTTCTTCAATTTAAGTGTGAATTTGGCAATAAGGAGTTCATGGTCTGAGCCACAGTCAGCTCCCAGTCTTGTTTTTGTGGACTGTATAGAGTTTTCCATCTTTGGCTGCAAAAAATATAGTTAATCTGATTTCAGTGTTGACCATCTGGTGATGCCCGTGTGTAGAGTCTTCTCTTGTGTTGTGAGTCTGGTGAGTGTGAAATAGCATCTCATTGTGATTTTAATTTGCATTTCCATATTAACTACTGAGGGCGAGTTTCTCGTCATATGCTAATTGGATTTTTGGAGATAGAGTCTATTCAAGTGTTTTGAATTTTGGGGGGATTGTTTGAGACTTCAGCATGTTGCTGGCCAGTTTGCAGCATTCTTGGTTACTTCTCAGAGACCAAAATGGCCTCGGCACGTGGCTTTTGCAGCCTGATGTCTTGCCTGTTCTGCGTCTCCACGATTCATGAACTCAGAGTATAAAATTGAAGTTGCACGTGGACCACAATAAATCCCTGAGGTATAAAGGGTATTGTAGCATTGGGTGTAAAGTCTTTGTCAAGACTTTGCTCCTCTCTGTTGGCTGGAGTTCCGGCTCCAGTGCCCAGTGTCTGCAGGATGCCAGACGGTCTCACGGGCTGTTTCTTCTCCCCAGTGTCCAACAAGCACCCGTTTGTGGACAGCAATCTTCTCTACCAGTTCAGAATGAACTTCCGGCGGAGGCGAAGGCTGATGGAGCTGCTCAGTGAGAAATCCCCGTCCTCCCAGGAGACGCACGACAGCCCCTTCTGCCTGCGGAAGCAGGGCCACGACAACCGGAAGTCGGCTAGCTTCACGTCCGGTGCGTGCGTCCCGCTCTGATCGCGCGCGTGCGTCTGTTGAGAAGTAACACAGTCCTAACTCACCTTTGTGGTTTCTGTTCTCCAGAAACTTTATTTATAACTAAAAAATTATATATTTATTTATTTTGCCCCCCCCCCCCCCCAAAGGAAACATATACACACACCACCAAATTGTTCCTGGGTAATCAACTTCAATGCTGTGAAGTCTGTTTTATAATTTTATGTATTTAAATTACAAAACACCACTCAAGCCCTCAGTCATACCTTATTTACTTTTCATTTACAAACAATTCTGGGTCTCTTGTATTTCAGGCAGATTCTTTACTGCCTGAAAAACAATCATTAGTTATCCAGTTTTCTAAGTCCAGCATTGAAAATCTATATAAGGATGAATAAGACTTTTGAGGGCATATACAACTAAAAGGAAACTGATTATCAATGTATCACACAAAACAAGTTAAACCTGTGAAAGGCAGACACAGGCGCTCAGAAAGCACAGTATCCTGGGGCATTATGTGTAAGGTCAGACAGTCTCATATTGACAGTTAACCTGGGCAGAAATGATGACTGATGTTCACAACGATAACCCCATTTGAACAAACTGAACTGAACAAAATAACCTCATTCACTCAGAGAAGGCTAACGACCTGTCATCCTGTGTAAGAGGATGGCGTGCTTCCTGGGCTATCTTCCGCTCTGAAAACTCGACACTGACTCAGGAAACTGGTCAGCCTAAGGCTTGGAGCCCAAGGCCTCAGGCTTCACCTGAAACCCTGAACAAAGGGAAAACATGAATTGGTTACAAACAGGAGGTGACAGTGAGAACGCTTACAACTAGAAGTCCCGGGAACATTCTGCGCCTGGCATGGAGCCAAGCTTGACTGCACACATTTTCTCATTGAATCCTCACTGTTAGTCTGTGAGGAAAGACATTTTGTATCCCCACTTTACGGGTGCAGAAATGCAGTCAGGGAGCCGTGGAGTGGCTTCGGCAGGCTCCCACAGCTGGAAAGTGGTGGGCGGAGCTGGGTCTGGCAGGAATTCGTCCGGACCCGGTGCTCCTCTCCAGCCTTCCACAGCCCAGGTTCCTCAGACAGGCTGGGAAGGGACAGAGAAGGAAGGAAGGGCCGCACCAGGAGAGGAAACGCTAGCTGAAGGTAGGGGCCTGAGCCTGTGCTTGGATGCCCTCCAGCTGTGTGCCCCTAAGGCGTCAGCCTCCTGCAAATGCACAGGAACCATCCACACCCTGCCTGTTCTTCACGGAGTCCCAGAGACCTGAACAGGTGACCGTGATCAGCATACAGTAACCATGGTGACCGTGAAGGCCAGCGTGGCTTTGGGCTTCCCGGGGCCAGCTCTGCGCCGCGCTCCTCTCGCTGCATCCTACACCTTGCTGTCCTCCCGCTGATGCTCTCCTCCCCCGATGAGAGCCAGCCAGCTCTGTGGAGGGAAAAGCGAGGTCAGGTCACTGAAGCGGCTGCTTCAGTACTGCACGCCTTCCAAGCCTGAGGTCACGCTCTGCGTTTTAATCTTCTGTGGCGCTGAGTGATTAACGGTTTGCTCTTCAATCAGGAGGCACTTATTGTCACCGTTAGTTCATTAAGTGTCTTGCCGGCACTTAATTTACATCCTCTCAGGGATGCTTGGCCCGAGCTCCGTGGTTCTTAAAATAGTATTTCATGTAGCTGAGTGCCTTCCCCTATATAACCACGCCTGCACCAATCCCCACTGGAGAGCATTATTCCCACTTTACAGCTGGGGAAACTGAGGCTTACAAAACCCAAGGGACTAGGCCCAGCTTGTGCTATTTACTCATAGGTGGCGGAGCTGCCACTCAGACCCTTGCTTTTCCGATGCCAAGGCCAGAGGGCTTGATTCTGGCAGTGGAGGCTGCCCCACAGCCCCGGCAGCTGCAGGCGGCCAGTTCTCAAGAACCGAGCTCACTGCTGCCCATGATCGCGCTTGTCCCCAGGGACCCGGCCCACCCCACAAGTGACTGTGCCTGTCCTCGGAACCTAGCCCACCACCGTGGATGCCGGCACGTGTCCCAGGGGCCAAGCCCACGGCCGTGACCGCGTGTGTCCCAGGGACTGGCCCACTGCCGTGGGTGACCGCACATGTCGTGGGGACCCAACCCAGCCCCAAGTGACTGTGTGTGTCACGGGGACCCAGCCCACCACCGTGCATGCCGGCACGTGTCCCGGGGCCCGGCCCACGGCCATGACCGTGTGTCCTCGCCCGCAGTCAGCCCCAGCAAGGAAATCAAGACCGCGTCGGCCGCGCGGAGGAGCAGCATGGGCAGCTGCGGCAGCGGCGGCTACTTCAGCAGCAGCCCCACCCTCTCCAACAGCCCCCCGGTGCTCTGCAACCCCAAGTCCGGTGAGTGGCGGGCGCAGCCCGTCTGTCCCAGTCTGGGGGACGCGGGCGCGCGCGGGCTTCGTTAAGTGGATTCCCTCATTAAGCGGAAGGGGACGAACCGGGTGATCTCCATGCGTGGTGCGACTTGGGGGCGCCTCCTCTTGGATGGGGGCTTCCCGGCGGCGCTGGTGGTACAGAAGCCCCCAGCCAGTGCAGCAGAGGTGAGGGATACGCGCTCGCTCCCTGGGTGGGGAAGATCCCGCCCCAGCGAGGTTGCCTGCAGAATCCCTCGGGCAGAGGGGCCGGCGGCTGCAGCCCGGGGGTCGCGGACTTGGACACGACTGGGCGCTGGGCACTGAGCGCGCAGGCAGGCGCGCCTGGGGGAAGGAAGGGAGAACGCAGGTTTGTAGACAGAGAACTGGGCTGCAGCGCGCGCCCCAAGGAGGCCGCGGCTGACCCCAGGTGGCACTCTGGAGTCGGGGGGCCTTGGAGAGGGGTCCCCTCTTGGGGGAGGTGGCCAGGCCGTTAGACCCTCACGCTGACCGGCCGTTGGATGCTGGCCGCCTTTCGGAGCGGGGCACGGCCTGGGGAAGTCGACTGTCTTTGCAGACAGGGTTCCCAGGACAGCTGTGAACCCCAGCCGTCTGAGGGCCTTCACGCCAGCAGCCCCAGCTCCAGGAGCGGCCGCTGGTTTCTGCGGTGGGTTTGAGCGGTGCACAGCAGGGGAGGCGCCGCTGCCCGGATGGTAACTGATGCTTGGATCTGCAAGGTCTCTGTACCCACAAGGGAGAAGCGCGGAGCTCTGCAACCCACCTACCCCTGCAGAGGACTCTCCATGCCTTGTGGTTTCCAACTCTACTCTTCAACCTCCATAGACTTTATGTTCCAGAAAAAAAAAAAAAAAAACCACCCAACAACCTAGGCACACAGATGGGTACTGAACTTGCACTCAGATCGAGTCACCTCCTCAGCCCACAGGCGCCTGGACGCAGGGATACCCGAGTGGACTGTGGTCCGCTGGGGTCAGCGTGGCCTGAGGACACCTTCCACCCGCCTTGTGTAGCGCCCCGCCCCCCTGCATTCCGTCCGTCACCTTCAGGGAGGAGGCTCTTTGTTCCTGCTGAGTCCTCACCAGCAGGTGCTGCAGATACGGTGATGAGAGGTCATGATCCCATCCTTCAGTGAGCAGATCTCTCTTAGAGAAAAAATAAAAAGCTTTCATTAGAGTAAGGACAAATAGATGTTGTTGAAAGGCTTTAAGAGAAAACAGTCATCTAATGCTGTGCTCTAGGCAAGTGGGTATTTTTCTTCATCTAACTTTTTTTTCTGCCTTCTGTAGTGGAGGTCTAGCTCTCAGTATAACATTTTAACCTGCAAATAAATGAAAATACTTGCTTCCACACTGGCTGGGAGATCTTCGTGCACCCATATATGACCAAGTTTCTCAATTAATAGAGCACTGCTGATAAGGTAGTATGAGAAGAACCTTACTATTAGAAATATCATTTTGAAGTCCTAATGGAAACCAAACACCTCCAAGTTAAAATCAAAAGAGTTCAACTTCAGGAAAGTGTCAGTTGTGCTAAAGCCATTGTATATGTTTTTGATTCCTTGGGTGAGTAGAAGGTTGCGTTGTTTCCTCTTTCTCCTTACCCCCTTGGCCCAAAGGGGGAATTTCACTGATGTGCAGACAGAAATAGAGAAGGCAATGGCACCCCACTCCAGTACTCTTGCCTGGAAAATCCCATTGACGGAAGAGCCTGGGAGGCTGCAGTCCATGTGGTCACTAGGAGTCGGACACGACTGAGCGACTTCACTTTCACTTTTCACTTTCATGCATTGGAGAAGGAAATGGCAACCCACTGTAGTGTTCTTGCCTGGAGAATCTCAGGGACGGGGGAGCCTGGTGGGCTGCCATCCATGGGGTCACACAGAGTCGGACACGACTGAAGTGACTTAGCAGCAGCAGCAGCAGCAAGGCGGAGGGAGCTCACCTGTGATTTTTTTTCCCTCAAGCAGGTAAGCAGACTTCATGGTAAGGCATTTAAAGTTAATCATTAGTTATCCATCAGCATATATTTTTAATACTATATGTAAATGCCCCAATGCAGATTAAGTGCTATAAAAAGTAATATAATTAGTATCATTGTGATGAGTAAATAAGTTCTCAAGGGTATGATAAGAGAAAGCTAGAAATGACTCCCTAGGTTTCAAAGTTTCTACACATTTTAACATAGGAAAGTGGGACAGTGTATTCAATGGTCAGCATTGTTGCCAAGTATTACAATATAGTGTGACTCAAAGTCACGATGACACCTGTCAGAATGGCTGACATGAAAAAGAACTCACATGACAAATGTTGGTGAGCGTGTAGAGAAAAGGGGGCCGTCATGCACGGTTGGTGGGAATGTAGACAGGTACAGCCACTGTGGGAAGCAGTATAGTGACCCTAAAAGGAATAGAACCACCTTGTGATCCCACAGTTTCACTTCTGAGTGTTTATCTATGGGAGAGGGGAACGCGCGTTTGAGATTTTATTTGCACCCCCATGTTTATCGCAGCATTGCTTATAATAGCCAAGACATGGCAGCTGCCTAAATGCCCGTCAGGGGATGGATGGATGAAGGAGATGGGGTATATTTCTCACACACACACACACACACACACACACACACACACACACACACACACAGTGGCACGTTATTCAGTGATGACAGTGAAGGAAAGTCTGCTCTTTGCGACAAAGTGGGTGAGCCTTGAGGTCTATATGCCAAGTGAAATGTCAGACAGAGTGACAGATACCACCTGATCTCGCGTGTATGTGAAACCTAACAGAAACCTCATGCGCACAGAGAGCAAGCTGGTGCTGGCCAGAGGGGCCTGGTCAGTGGGGGCGGGAAGGCCGAGTGGCCGAAAGGGGTCAAAGGGCACAGGTCTCCGCTTCTCAGCGCGTCTGGGGAACGCAGCGTGCGCGTGTGGCTGCAGTCGGTAATGCTGCGTGTGGATTTGAATGGTGCTAAGAGAGGAGACCTTTCTTTCAGTGTTTTTATCTGTTTGGGTGCTGGGTCTCAGCACGAGGGCCCCTTGGCGGCAGGAGGTGGGATCTGGCTCCTGACCAGGGCTTGGACCTGGACCCCCTGCTTTGGGAGCTGAGGGTCCCAGCCACTGAACCCCCAGGGAAGTCCCCAGGGTAGACCTGAAAAGCTCTCATTTCAAGAAGAAAAAGCTTGTAGCTACATGAGGTGATGACCTTGACTGGATCAGGTGATCATTTCGTCATTCAGGCATCATGTTATAACCCAAAACGGATCTAGTGTGTCGATTATATCTCAATAAAAGTAGACCGTGTAACAAGATATGGTGGCTGTTGTCAGATATCACAGTGCCATGTGATTCCGACATCCACCCCCATAAACCCCAGAAGGGATCTGAGGGCTGAGAGTGTGGAGGGCTTGACTGACGGGGAGTAAAAAGGCTGCAGTCCTCAACCACGGGCCCTCCTCTCACCTCCTGACCCTCTGCTGAGAGCTGCTGTTCTTGATCTCAGCCTTCTCGCTCTGTAGGGGAGACGGCAAACCCATGTCCTCCTTTATGAGCTTTCTGAGAGCAGCAGCGGGCATCCCCGTGACCCGTCAGGTCAGCAGGAGGCTCCCCGCTGCCCCCGGCTGAGAACGTGCGGGGCAGCTGCCCTACGGTCTGGGCCTCACGACCTCTGGTCCTCCGCTGCCCCTTGGCCCGGCCTTGCCTCCGGCCCCCAAAGGCCCCCGCAGAGGGGATGGAGGCTGCGCGTCACTGTGTTGAGCTCCTGGCCCAGCCACTCCAGTTTCTCTGCGCTCAAGCTCATGGTGGCTCTAACTGAGATCACTGCTGCCCTGGGCTGCCTCGGCAGCCTCTGCTCCGGTTCTGCGTGAGCACCGGGTGGACGGGGTTCATCTTTGCTGGGATTTTAGGCAGCAAGTCAGGAAGGGAGCACAGTCTTTGCCGTCTGCTGGGCTCCAGCAGTGATCTGATGGTCCAGGTGTCTTGGGGGGGCGCCACACGCAGCCGTGTTGGGGCTTCTGCACCCTTTCTTTGGGGGTGGGCTGTGGCATCAATGCTTGAGTTTAAATCTTGGTTCCATTTAACTCTGAGGCCTTGGACACAAGCTCCTTAACTTTTCCCAGCTTCTGTTTCCTCCCTACCAGAATAGGGATAAGGATGAAATGACCCATTAGTTCTTGTGATGATGAAACAAAGAGAATATATAAAGTGCTGAGCGTAGAAGCCAGCGTGTGTTAAAGATGCAGAAAATCTCCCCAGTGTTAGGGTTCAGGACCAAAGGCAGTGTGCGTGCACCGTCTGGGACTTTAACGAGGATGTTGAACTTTAACGAGGAACTCTAAGGAGCTCTGGTGAACAGGATGCGTACAGTATGATGGAGGGTGGGGGCGGTGGCATTAGCTCTGGAAACATGGTTGGAAGTCTGCCAGAGCCAGAATTCCTTTTACTTTTGACGTGTTGAATGCCTTGTTGTTGTTATTTAGTCACTAAGTTGTGTCCGACTCCTTTGCAACTGTACCTGTGGACTGTAGCCCACCTGGCTCCTCCGTCCATGGAATTTTCCAGGCAAGAATACTGAACTGGGTAGCCACTTCCTTGTACAGGGGATTTTCCTGACCCAGGGATTGAACCTGAGTCTCCTGTATTGCAGGAGGATTCTGCCTATCTGGGAAGCATTGAATGCCTCAGTTGGGTTCAGTTGCTCAGTCGTGTCTAACTCTTTGCGACCCCACGGACTGCAGCACGCCAGGCCTCCCTGTCCATCACCAACTCCCAGAGTTCACTCAAACTCATGTCCATCATGTCAGTGATGCCATCCAACCATCTCATCCTCTGTTGTCCCCTTCTCCTCCCTTTCTCTTCTCCAGGGGATCTTCCCAACCCAGGGATTGAACCCAGGTTTCCCACATTGCAGGCAGATTCTTTACCAGCTGAGCCCCAAGGGAAGCCCGTTGAATGCCTATCTGGGCTTGAAAGAAAGAAATTCAAGAACTCCCTTGGCACTCCTGCTTCCCCTCCCCCTGCTCCATCTCTGCTTTTTTTTTTTAGGTTTAGGGCTGTTTTCATTTGCTAAAGTTTTCTGCCTCTGTTTGGCGAGAGTTGTACACTGGGAGGCAGGGATCTCTGATGTCGCAAATTGAGGCATTCAGGAAGTTTCTGCTGAAAGGCTGAACAGAGGGCTAAGAGGATTTGTGCCTTGACCCTGCGTCTGTCTTACAGTGTTGAAGAGGCCTGTCACTTCTGAGGAACTCTTGACCCCTGGGGCTCCGTATGCGAGGAAGACGTTCACGGTAGGCTCACCCTTTGGATTTTCTCCCGCGCTGCTGCTCTGTCTGGAGCGTGTCTGCGTGGCAGCCTGTCCATGTCAGGTTTGGGGGTGGACTTGGAAAGGTTCTCCCAGTTCCCCTTTGGTTTTGAGCATCATTATGACAGTGTGACTTTCTTGACCCTTTGGCAATAAAATGCATTAGGACTTGACACAATTTATTATTATTAATCCAGCATTTCAAATTCTTTTTGATGTTTCCCTAAAAAAAATTCATTATGTACCTATTCTAGTATAATGACAGATTTAAAGGCAGGTGGTAGAAAAATAATGCCAACAATCCCTTTCTGCATTATAGTTAATTATAAAAATTATTTAAAACATGTTGTTGCTTAGTTGCTAAGTCATGTCCAACTCTTTGTGACCCCATGGACTGTAGCCTGCCAGGCTCCTCTGTCCATGGGATTCTCCAAGCAAGAGCGCCTGGAGTGGGTTGCCATTTCCTTCTCCAGGGGATCTGCCCAACCCAGGGATCGAACCCGTGTCTCCTGCACTGCAGGCTGATTCTTTACCACCGAGCTACCAAGGAAGCCCTATTTCAGACATGAGGGAGCCTTAAGGTAGAGGAAGAAGGTTGTTCTGTGATGATCGATGGCGCTTTTGCAAATATTTTAGGGCCTTGAATTGCAGAAGGACCCCGTTTGGATGTCCTACATACCTATGACCACCTGCCCTCTCTTGGAGGGTCTTCAGCCTTCCTTCTTCTTCTTCTAAGACCCCCTGGTGTTCTTCAAACAGAACCCAAGGGCTCCGTTTCTTGTTTGTTTTTATTTTAAAGAATTTTGAAATGTGAACCATTTTTAAAGCCTTTATTGAATTTGTTCCAGTATTGCTTCTTTTGTATGTTTAGTTTTTTGGCCGTGAGTCACATGGGATCTTAGCTTCCCGACCAGAGATTGGGCCCACAGCCCCGCATGGAAGGTGGGGTCTTAGCCTCTGAACCCCCAGGGATCGGGTCCACAGCCCCGCGTGAAAGGTGGGGTCTTAGCCTCTGGACCCCCAGGGACGCCCCCAAGCCCCCTGCTGACCTCGCCTCCCCCACTTCTGTCCACCGGCCTCTTGTCTCCTCACATCTACACTGATGGCTTCTTGAGAACACTTCTCATCCTTTCTTTAGTCTCTAATGTTTGTTTTAATACCTCAAGGTTGGGGAAAGCTTTCCACACTATCCATGCAGCAAACATTTGTCAAGGACTGGAGCACATTCTGAACACCAAGGAATTAAACCCGGTTGGGTCGATTCATAGCCAAGCAACATGAAAACAGCGCTGGCAACATGCCCATATCAGAGGAAAAGGCAAACTGTACGTTTGGAAGTGAAATCATGTATGAAGAACTCACAGTTCCAAACCCCAAAGCCAGCAGAGTACCTGATAAAGAACTCAGGTCTGTCCTGCTGGCCCAGTGGCTAAGAATCCACCTTCCAATGCTGGGGATACGGCTTTGGTCCCTGGTCTGGGAAGATGCCGCATGCCACGCGGCAACTAAGCCCGTGCAGCACAGTTACTGAATCCCGAGCACCCTGGGGCCCACGCTGCACAACGTAAGAGGCCCCCTAAATGAGAAGCCCGCGCTCTGCAACTGGAGAGCAGCCCCTGCACGCAGCAGCTGGCACAGCCCAAAATACTTAACTCAAAAAAGAGCTTCTCAGGCAAGCAAAAACAGAGTTTATGAGTACTAAACCTGCCCTGAAAGTCTTCAAGAATGGTCAGAAAAATGTCATTTGCTTCTCTGCTTTTCTTCTGTCTCTGGCATTCAAGGGACAGTGGAGTGTATTTTTTAGGTCTGTTTCTCTTTGGTTTTAAATATCAGTGCCAGCATTGCTAGTGATTGATTGTGAATGGCTGCCGTCTGTATTTTGGCTGGGGTATGTGCTAGAGACGTGTCTGGGAGCTGCCCAGCAAATGTAACTGCCGATTCTAATTACAATTCTGTCGGGAAAAAGCACTCTCCGGTTTCAATCAACTTTTGGACCAGAGTTGACTTGAGAATTAAGAACTTTGTGTCCTTTTTCACTGTCTTTTATTAGTACATTAAATTGTGTTTCAAGAAAGCCAAGACTCTTCATGTTTCTCCTCCTCAGTAATTGAAATGACTAGCTTAGAGGTCAGGGAGGTAGCAAGATCATGAGGAAAGTATCCTTTGGAAGCAGAAGGGAAATTGGACCCAGAGGGAAATTTCAACCGTGTTTTTCAGATCATCTAAACCTTCCATTAGAGTCTATTGGTAAACTGCGACATAGCCTAAGAAAGAAGCCATCTGCCGATTGTTTATGGAGCAGTGAGTTCACAGAAGCACCTTCTTTCCGCCCGACAGGTGTTTCTGGGCCACAGCTTCTGCATAAACATGTGAGCCTGTGTTTGCGATGGAAGCAGGCGGCCGGAGGAGGCTCCCTCGCGCAGGCATTCACTCTCGGGCCTTCTCTCCTGGAGACTGGGCACCAGGGCCGTCTGCGGGTTGCTGACTGTGGTTTTCCTCCCTAGATTGTCGGGGACGCGGTCGGCTGGGGCTTCGTGGTGCGCGGGAGCAAGCCGTGCCACATCCAGGCCGTGGATCCCAGCGGCCCGGCTGCGGCAGCAGGGATGAAGGTAAGGATGCGCCCGCGCGCCCGCGCCCCGTCCGTCCTGCCTGCCCGTGTGCCCGCGCCCCCCGCGTCCCGTGGGTCCTGCCTCCCCGCGCCCCCGCGCCCCCGCGCCCCCGCGCCCCCGCGCCCCCGCGCCCCCGCGCCCCCGCGCCCCCCGCGCCCCCGCGCCCCCGCGCCCCCGCGCCCCCCGTCCTGCCTCCCCTCACGCTCCACCTCTGTCCTTTCCTTTGTCCTTTCTGAGCGCGGTTGAGTCAAAGCCAAGAGCTTCGAAGTGAGGTCGAAACTAAGGGAGCGAGTCTTCCTGTCCTTCTGACTCTACCTCTGTGTCTTCTAAATCTCCCTCGGTTTTTTGTTTTTCACATTTCTCTCCTTAACCAATACTTAATTTGAAAAAAGAAAGTTTCCTTTTACTTGTCTTTTTTTTTTTTTTGAGTGACAGATACATTTTTATTTTATTTTTTAAATTTATTTTAATTGGAGGCTAATTACATTTCAATATTGTGGTTTTTGCCATACATTGGCACGAATCAGCCACGAGTGTACATGTGTTCCCCATCCTGAACCCCCCTCCCACCTCCCTCCCCATCCCATCCTCTGGGTCATCCCAGTGCACCAGCCCTGAGCACCCTGTCTCATGCATCAAACCTGCACTGGCGATCTGTTTCACACACGATGATATACATGTTTCAATGCTATTCTCTCAAATCATCCCACCCCCTTCCACAGAGTCCAAAAGTCTGTTCTATACATCCGTGTCTCTTGCTCTCTCGCATACAGGGTCACCATTACCATCTTTCTAAATTCCGTATGTATGCGTTAGTATGCTGTATTGGTGTTTTTCTTTCTGACTTACTTCACTCTGTATAACAGGCTTCAGTTTCACCCACGTTATTAGAACTGACTCAAATGTTTTCTTTTTAATAGCTGAGTAATATTCCATAGTGTATATGTACCACAGCTTTCTTATCCATTCATCTGCCAATGGACATCTAGGTTGCTTCCATATCCTGGCTATTGTAAACAGTGCTGTGATGAACATTGGGGTACACGTGTCTCTTTCAATTCTGGTTTCCTCGGTGTGTATGCCTAGCAGTGGGATTGCTGGATTGTATGGCAGTTTCCAGTTTTTTAAGGAATCTCCACACTGTTCTCCATTGTGGCTGTACTAGTTTGCATTCCCACCAACAGTGTAGGAGGGTTCCCTTTTCTCCACACCCTCTCCAGCATTTATTGCTTGTAGACTTTTGGATCTCAGCCATTCTGACTAGCGTGAGATGGTGCCTCATTGTGGTTTTGATTTACATTTCTCTGATAATGAATGATGTTGAGCATCTTTTCATGTGTTTGTTAGCCATATGTATGTCTTCTTTGAAGTAATGTCTGTTTAGTTCTTTGGCCCATTTTTTGATTGGGACGTTTATTTTTCTGGACTTGAGCTGCAGGAGCTGCTTGTATGCTTTTGCTGAGTCTTCTGTGAGAACTCCACTGTCTCTGTTCTACACAGAGCACATACTTGTGGTGTTTGTGCAGCCAACAGAGCACATGAAGACCATAAGAAACAGAAAATAGGGAGAAAAAGAGAAGAAAAGTAATGGAGTTTGGAAGAAAAGTCATGGTGTTTGGAAGAGGAGTTTAGTGTTTTGTTTTTTTTCTTACCAGCTCTGTGAATAAGTTTCATAACATCTCATTGCCCGTTTCCTCCTCTCTGAAATGATCATTGTATTTCATTCTGCTGCTTTATGGATTAGGTATGTTAAAACACTTGAAAAAGTGCAAAGAAATACACACACATCAGACAATTAAGTGAATTGTGTAAGATTTTTGAAAAATTTTTCCTATTTTTTGTATTAAAGTAATGAACATAGAGTGTAAAAATTTTGGAAAATACATACAAGCAGGAAAAAAATTATAAGAGCCTATCATCTTTACTAACTGGTAGGTATTTACATTTTTAAGCAGCACTTTGGAAGTATAATTGGCATAAAGTGTATAGCTGTTAACATCTTTATTTATATTCTTCCAGATTTCTTATATGTACATGTACATTTATATACATTGTTTTTATTTATAAAGAAATATGGTATAAGAGGATATTGAGATCATTGGTTTTCTGCTTCAAAACACCTTTATCTCGAAGTTTTATCCTGTCTCACAGAGGACATTTATCTCTTGCTTATCTGGGATCATGGGCGGATGCAGAAGACATGAAAGCCACAGGCTGTGGCTTTCTGTCTTCAACACTTTGATCCACACTCGTCAGTCCCTCTTCTAGAGCAGGAGACCAGTGGAGCTGCAGGTGTGCTTTGGGTCTGCACTGCCCTGATTCCCAGCATTTACCCCCTGGCAGTGACTCACCTTCTGGACAAGAGAGGTGGGCCATCTTGACTGCACAGGTGAGCCCAGAGCAGGGATTACGGTCAGTCTGGGTGATTGATGCCAGGTTGGGGACTGACTGCCCTCTGATTTGAGCACCTCCTTCATACAGAGAGGGGGGCTTCCCTGGTGGCGCAGAGGTTAAAGCGTCTGCCTGCAATGTGGGAGACCTGGGTTTGATCCCTGGGTCAGGAAGATCCCCTGGAGAAGGAAATGGCAACCCACTCCAGGATTCTTGCCTGGAGAAGCCCATGGATGGAGGCGCTTGGTGGGCTACAGTCCACGGGTCGCAAAGAGTCGGACACGACTGAGCGACTTCACTCACTTTTTTTCACTTTCATACAGGGGTCTCTCTGGTGACTCAGAAGGTAAAGAATCTGCCTGCAGTGCAGGAGACCTGGGTTTGATCACTGGGATGGGAAGATTCCCTGGAGAAGGGCATGGCAACCCACTCCAGTGTTCTTGCCTGTGAAATCCCATGGACGGAAGAGCCTAGTGGGCTACAGTCCATGGGGTCCCAAAGAGTTGGACACGACTGAGAGAGCATAAGCAGTTTTCTTTCACAGGCTTGTGCTCTGGGCATGTTCCATGTGCCTTGTTGGCCGAGTCTGTCAGTACGTGGTGGGCACGGTACCAAGGAACCCAGAGCAGGAGAGTTGGCAGGCAGCATCTGTTTCTGTGCCGAGGCTGAATTTTTTCATTTTCTAATGGGACTCTTGGCTATGGGAAATGTTTCATATTTTGTTTCCACAGTAAAGTACCTCCGTATAAATTATTTTTGGCAGAGTGCTTTGCTTCTGAGTGCACACTCACTTGCATGGAGCTTTGACTCAAAGCAGATTTCCTTTGGGGAAAGCAGTGGGTTTATGTTGCAGCTAAAGACCTTGGTTTGCTTAGCCAGGTATATTTCATTGATTTTAGTTCATCGTTATCGATTAATATGCATAACTGTCCTAGATGTTGTCGGTTGATAATTAACTCCTTGATATATCTACACTGATTGATGGGTAACCTGGGATATTTTTGTCAGTTTCAGAAGATAACACTCATTGTTTATAGTCTTAGTTTCTCAGGAGCGTGTACAATGGTTTTTGTATGTCATAGGGCAGTACAGAATTCAGCAGAGCTACATTTCCAAACTTGCATTATACAGCTCTCTAGTCCAGCAAAGTGGAGAGCTGACTCATTTGAAAAGACCCTGATGCTGGAAAGACTGAAGGCAGGAGGAGAAGGGGACAACAGAGGATGAGGTGGTTGGATGGCATCACTGACTCAATGGACGTGAGTTTGGGTAAACTCCGGGAGCTGGTGATGGACAGGGAGGTCTGGCGTGCTGCAGTCCATGGGGTCGCAGAGTTGGACACTACTGAACAACTGAACTGAGTCCAGCAAAATATCCTGTCCTGAGGTTCTGTGATCAAAACAGTTTTCAACTGCTGCACACTATTCCTGTCTTGGAAATTTACAGAAAAGCATATTAGCATACTAAAAATGCTGGGAAATTGAGCCAAAGAAAAAAAGTCTGTTTAAATTATCTAACACAACATGTATCATTTAATAGAAACTCTGAAATGGAATCTTAAGACTAAGATAAAAAAAAAAAAAAGACCAAGATATAGCCTTGTTTTAAAAACCTGCTTTTGGCAAAACTAATACAATTATGTAAAGTTTAAAAATAAAATAAAATTAGAAAAAAAGATAAAAATAAAAAAAATAAAAACCTGCTTTTGATCAAACTCTGTATTGGAGTGAATATATTGAGATGTATTTTGAGTTGTACTGTAAGCTAAATGAAAATGACAGATACAGAGTGTAAGAAGTCAGAAAGAGAAAAACAGATATCATATATTAATGCCTTTATATGGAATCTAGAAAAATGGTACAGATGAACCTAATTGCAGGGCAGGAATAGAAACACAGATGTAGAGAATGGACCTGTGAACACAGAGGAACGAAGGGGTGGGAGGTTGAGGGTGGACAAATTGGGAGAGTAGCACTGCCATACATACACCAGTGAAAGTGACATATACACCGGTGACATATACACCAGTGAAAGTGACATATACACCGGTGACATATACACCGGTGACGTATACACTGGTGACATATACACTGGTGACATGTACACCAGTGATATATACAGTTGTGAAAATGACAAATACACCGGTGACATATACAGCAGTGACATATACACTGGTGACATATACAGTAATGACATATACACCAGTGAAAGTGACATATACACCAGTGACATATACACCAGTGAAAGTGACATATACACCAGTGACATATACACCAGGGACATATACACCGGTGACATATACACCAGTGAAAGTGACCTATACACCAGTGACCTATACACTGGCGACATATACATTAGTGACATATACACCAGTGAAAGTGACATATACACTAGTGACATATACACCAGTCAAAGTGACATATACACCAGTGACATATACACTGGTGGCATATTCTCCAGTGAAAGTGACATATACACCCATGACATATACACCAGTGACATATACACCAATGAAAGTGACATATACACCAGTGACATATACACTGGTGACATATACAGTAGTGACATATACACCAGTGAAAGTGACATATACACTGGTGAGATATATACCATTTACATATACACCGGTGACATATACACCAGTGACATATACACCAGTGAAAGTGACATAAACACCAGTGTCATATACACTGGTGCCATATACACTAGTGAAAGTGACATATATGCCAGTGACATATACACCAGTGAAAGTGACATATACACTAGTGCCATATACATCGGTGACATATACACCAGTGAAAGTGACATATACACTGGTGAGATATATACCGTTTACATATACACTGGTGATATATATACCAGGGACATATATACTAGTGACATATACACCAGTGAAAGTGACATAAACACGGGTGTCATATACACCGGTGACATATACACTGGTGCCATATACACTAGTGATATATACACTAGTGAAAGTGACATATATAGTAGTGACATATATACCAGTAAAAAGTGACATATATACCAGTGACATGTACAGTAGTGACATATATACTGGTGACATATACACCAGTGACATATACACTGGATGACATACACCAGTGACGTATATACACTAGTGAAAGTGAAAGTCACCCAGTTGTGTCCGACTCTTTGCAACCCCATGGACTATGCAGTCCATGGGATTCTCCAGGCCAGAATACTGGAGTGGGTTGCCATTCCCTTCTCCAGGGGATCTTCCCAACCCAGGGATCGAACCCAGGTCTCCCTCATTGCAGGCGGATTCGTTACCAGCTGAGCCACCAGGGAAGCTACGGCGTGTAAAATAACAGCTAGTAGCAGGAGCTCAGCTCGGTGCTCTGTGATGTCTGGAGGGGTGGGAGGTCCAAGAGGAGGGGAATGTATGTGTGTATATAGTTGATTCATGCTGTACAGCAGAAATAAATACATTGTAAACCAGTTACACTCCACTTTTAAAAAATATTTTTAATGAAAATGAGGGAATACCCTGCTCTTCCATTAAATAAATGTATTTATTTGCTTAGTCTGTTACTTTGTTACAGAAAATGATGAATAGATAATTTCCTAATTTTGCCATATGCATTTGTTATAAAATAAGTTCTATGAAAAGCCCTTGTGTAACCCAGTCCTGGAGGCTTGTTCCCACTGACCTGTCACATCACTGCTGCTCTTGACTTCAGGGCAGTGTGTGTGGGTGTGCAGCCTCCGTCTATATGGGTGGCAGCGCTGACCCTGTGAGAGCCTGTCCTGGGGAAGGAGCCAGTGACCTGGGCAGTGACCTACCCTCTTGGTCTGGGTGGTAAGAGTTGCTCCAAACTCTGGCCAGACGCCTTTGGCCCCACCGACCTGCACGAGCTAACCTAAGACAGTGCAAAGCGCCCACCTTTGCCTCCCATGCACTTTCTCCCAGGAGACCAGGCTCGCCCCTGAGGTCAGAGCCCGCCTTCTGCGACTTTCCGGTGCAGACGGCGCTTTGCGTCTGGCCCTCTGTGACCTTCCCGTCCAGCGGAATTTTCCTACTTTTACCGTGGCTGCTTAATTGCACTCTTTTCCTTGTAGAAACAGACACCGTGCTGTAATCGAGTTTTCGTGTGTTTGTCATCTCTCGCGTTTAGTCTACCTTGGGGCTTGGAAACTGCAGCGGCGGGGCACCTTTGTGTGGACAGGACAGGCCCAGACTGGAGAGCCTGGGTGTGGTGTTCCCCTCTTCATGCTTCTTGATCTTTTCGGACCCAGAGAGGAGCTCTTTGCCTGCTTAAAGGGAACCCTTAGTCCATGAAGTTTTCCCGGGTAGCTCGGTGGTAAAGAATCTACTTGCCAGTGCAGGAGATGGGGGTTCAATCCCTGGGTTGGGAAGATCCTCTGGAGGAGGGCATGACAACCCACTGCAGTGTTCTTGCCTGGAGAATCCCATGGACAGAGGAGCCTGGTGGGCTACAGTCCACGGGGTCTCAGAGTCAAACACGACTGAGCGACTGGGCAAACACGCATGCTTAATCCATGATGAGGCGAAACCATCGTGCCTGTATTAGAATTTCCTTCTCTGGCAGTTCTGGAAGAGTTCCAGAGAACATGCCCCCTTAGGGCGAGTGGAGAGGATCACCCGCCTTCTCCTCTGGACGGGCTTGGTGGGGTCCATGACCTGCCCCCACGCCCGGCGCCTGCACGCTGCTGACCCTGCAGCCGGGGCGGCTCAGGCAGCCGAGCTGCGGCGGGGACGTCGCGGAGACGGAGACGCAGGCCAGGGAAGCTTCCAGCCCAAGTTCAGCTGTGAATGGAATTGACTCTTAAGTGTTCAGTCAGAAGGCTTTTACATCACCCCCGCTTGTTTGAAATTGTGTTTTCTCTCATCTGTTTTTGTTCTTCTCTTCATCCCCCCCCTCCTCCTCACACAGTCGCCGCATGTTCGTCCCAAGACCCCAAAAAGGGAGCAGATGTTACCAGAGGCGCCAAATATAACCTTGCTTAAGGTTTTGTCTGAATCAGGACCCGTGTAACAAAGAGGGCAATTCATTACACCTTTTCTGATAAAGTTTTTATACTTATTTCATACTTCTTTCCTCCCTTTCCCAGCCTAGAGAATAATGGTGATAGGATCATCAGAATTCTCACTTGATCCACA
Source organism: Bos indicus (assembly GCF_029378745.1). Lineage (NCBI taxonomy): Eukaryota > Metazoa > Chordata > Mammalia > Artiodactyla > Bovidae > Bos > Bos indicus. The sequence continues at coordinate 81,730,884 of NC_091773.1, forward strand.
TCTTTGAATCAGTTATTTTTTGAAATAATTGTATTATCATTTTGGTGGCACTTGCTTTACCACTTATTTACTCATCTTGCCCAGCCAGGCCCTAGTTGCTGCTCTTGGCCTCTAGGTGTGGCACACAGACCTTGTTGCCCTGCAGCACGTGGGAGCATAGTTCCCCGGCCAGGGACTGAACCTACATCCCCTGCCTTGGAAGGTGGACTTTTGACCACTGGAGTGAAAGTGAAAGCGTTAGTTGCTCAGTCGTCTCTGACTCTGTGCGACCCCCTGGACTGTGGCCTGCCAGGCTCCTCTGGCAGGAGAATCCATGGGATTCTCCAGGCAAGAATCCTGGAGTGGGTTGCCATTTCCTTCTCCAGGGGATCTTCCTGACCCAGGGATCAAACTCAGGTCTCCTGCACTGCAGGTGGATTCCTTACCACTAAGCCACCTGGGAAGTCTGGCGTCCCCTTACAGTGAGAATGAATGCCAGTCGCCTTCCATGACCCTCAGAGTCCACTATCTGGGCTCTTTTGGTCATAACATTATCTCCAGCCTATTTTGCTTGTAGCTCCATTGGCCTCAGGCTGAGTGACTGCTTCCATGGTTGTCATTCAAGTTTCAGATTCAATGTCAATTTTTCAGAGAAGCCTTCTTTAAACAGCTTGTCTTCCTCCAGTTACTCTTTATTTATTACCCTGTCTTATCTTTTCAAGATGTAACACTCATCAGAATTGGATAATAGTACCTAATAGTTTATCATTTGTCTCCAGTAGAACCTTGTCTGCCTTTAACTACTATATTCCCGGTCCTTTTGTAAGTGCTAGAAGCGCATGTGTTGCCTGACCCAGTGAGTTGGTGCTTCTGGAGAAGACTGAGGAGCTTACTCGTTGAACACGGGCGCTGTATCCCCGCACCTCTCATACCAAGTGTCTCTTTTTCTTGTTCTTACAAGTCTTGAAAGGGGAGTGGGAAATGTCCTCCCCCCTTGTAAATGAGGAACCTGAGGCCCACTTAGTCCCTTTCTCAAGGTCACCAGTCTTGTGAATGCCACAGCTAGCTCAAAATCCGGTCTCTTTGCCCCAAACTCCTAATACTGTTTCCTATTGCATTATTTCAAAAAATACAAACCTGTGGGGCAGAGCTCAGTAGATGATATGTGTGTGTTAGTAGCTCAGTCATGCCCGACTCTTGGCAACCCCATGGACTGTCGCCCGCCAGGCTCCTCTGTCCTTGGAATTCTCCAGGCAAGATCACTCGAGTGGGTTGCCATGCCCTCCTCCAGGGGATCTCCCAGACCCAGGAATCAAACCCAGGTCCCCTGTGTTGCAGGCGGCTTCTTTACCATCTGAGCCACCCGGGAAGTGGGAGCTGATATCATCCAATAAAACCTCAACCCTGCTGTGAGCTGCTCGGTGGTTCATAACCTTTCCTGTGTCTTGTGTGGAGAATTTGTATTCAGTTCAAGATGAGTTGTTGAGGTGGTCACATGTCCACCTGCCTTTGCTTGCAGAAGGTCAAGTAAATAGTTCTTATTCTTGGCACCAGCCCCTCACCTAGGTCAGGACTAGATCTTGCGGGGTCATCCAAGTGAAAGACATAAAAAAAAATGCACGTCTGCTAGTTTAATCAAACACTTATCTGAGCAAACCACTCAGCCTTCAGACTGTGAAGGAATTTGAGCCATATTTACAAATAAGAAACAAAAGATATCCTTGCTCTTTTCTGGAAAGTTTTTTTTCTTTTTTCCTGGTGGGAATAATTAAATCCTGTGAGAAATGGTATTCAAGTGTTCACGCAGCCTCGTGCCAGCTCTCACAGGGATTCCAAGACTCCTGGCTTCTCCTCCTGTTTCCTGCTGGTGTGAATTGATGGATGTGGATGTATGGGGCCTCTTTTCACTGTTTGTTTGTTTCTTTGTGTGTTTATATGGAGACAGAACCATCTGAGTCACAGTAAGGAATTAGTGGTCATTGTGTTCTTTTTTTCCTCCTTTCAAAAATTCCCATTTCTCATATAGAAGAAAAATGTCAAAATCCTGCTTTTTGGGTCTTTCCTCCCCATGGCCACAAAGCCCGTATATTTCATGGAATTTTCCTCCTAACCAAGAAAGCCAAGTTGGCCTCCCAAATTCCTAATTAATTTGCCAAGACTGTTTGGGCACTGGAGTAGCAAATGGTGGGATGACAGTCAACACGTGTGAAGAAAGCTGCATACCGTGAGGTTTAAAAGTAGCTCCTTTGCAGTTGAGTGCTGGAAGGCCGTGCGTGCGGATGCACTGGGCTGTGCTCTCCTCTTGGGGCACGGCTGTGCTCAGCCAACCGGGAGCAGAAGGGCCAGTGCTTTGCTCACCCGGGCCTGGTGGGAGAGTCTGTGGCTCTGGCTGTGGGGAGCCTGCTCCTAGGGGCCTCAGCTCCGACCTCCTTTCTGCTCCCTGCCCTCCCTGCCCACCCTGGAGAAGACAGGGCAGCTCTGCAGTTCTGTGTTCAGTTCGTCTTTCTTGGCCACATGCCATCATATCAGGCCTCGCTGGGATTTATGGTCTGGAGAGGGAGAGAGACCGTCACCCCAGAACTCCACTCTGGAGTCTATAAACAGAGGTGCAGGGACAAACAGAGGGCCCGTCTTCTCCTCTGTGTGGGCCAGCGGGGCACGACAAGGCGCACGTCCCCAGGGGAGGGTGCTTGAACTGAGACCTAAAGGATGGGTAGAGACTGGGGCTCCGTGGAGGTCCAGTGGTTAAGGCTGCTTCCAGTGAAGTGGGCACAGGTTCGATCCCTGCTTGGGGAACTAAGAGCCCACACACCCTGTGGCATGGCCAGAAAAAACCACACTCGCACTAAGAATGGGTAGAAATCAAGTAGACCTAAGTATATCTGTGCGTTGTGTGCACATGCGTGCACACGCTCTGCCCATGGTTGCAGTGTGTTCAGATGTGCAGGTGTGTGTACACATACACACACGCAGAGTTTATCCCATAAAGAAGAAACTCAGAGTGGAGCCGTTGCCGGGGGCAAGAGCGGGGGGAGGACAGTCTGGGAGTTTGCGGTGGATGGGTACACGCTGCTGCATTTAACGCGCGCCAGACCTACTGGCCGCACAGGGAACCCTGCTCAGGGTCATGTGGCAGCCGGGATGGGAGTGGAATCTGGGGGAGAGGCACAGGTGGGCGTGCGCGGCTGAGCCCCTGGCTGTCCGCCTGAAACTCCCAGCGTTGTCAATAGCTGTGCTCCAGTGTGAAACCAAAGTGAAAAAAGAATGGGACACAGTTGCTTGGAAGGAAAGGGCGACAGCTGAGCCCTGACTGCACTGTGAAGGGCGTTTTGGGAGGAAGGGTGGCCCTGAGCTACAGCGGTATCTGTCAGCCGTCTTTTTATTATCTTCCTCTTAAGGAGCATTTCACAGACATTTTCCCCTTAATCATCTCTCTCCGTAAAATGTAGATACCACAGATAGCTGTAGACCTGTTTATGGACTATCTGTACGTACGAATATGAATGTGTGTGCTTCCTACATAAAAAGCGGAAGCCTGGGTTTTACGCTCCAGGAGGTAGTTTTTTCCCCTTTGGGAACTAGGTCACCCCCAGTGAAAATGCGTGAGTTGGAGGGGGGAAGGTTAAGAGACTTTGAAAGCTGGATTTTGAATTGAGTCATAACTTTCGTGTGACAGAAGACACAGCCTGGAAGAATAGGGTTTGGAGAGCCGTCGAAGTGCACACCTGCGTGGCTGCCGTCCGCACGGAGCGTTCCCGGCCTCGCGGGGGCCCTGTGGCCTCTTCCCGGTCACCGCCTCCCGGCCGAGGCGGCCCCGTCCGTTCCGTCTGCAGAGACCAGTGCGGGCTTTCGCGTCGGGCAGACTCCAGGCCTGCCCGGGCCTCTGCTCTCCTGACCGAGGCCCGTGTGGCGCCTCCTCCGGGTCCGGTCCGGGTCCGGAGAGGCGGCTGCCGCCCGCCCCTGACTGCGCCGGCTCGTGGGGCGGGTCCGAGGCTCTCTCCAGTCCGGGGTCCTCCCGCTTCCCGGGGCTCCAGCCTTCCGCGGAGTTTTCCTTGTGACCCCAGAATTCTGCCGGCTCCTCCCACGCCCCCCGCGTTTCTGGCCTAGGCTCGCCTAGAAACCCGCGTGAGCGCGTGCTGAGGCGCTCAGCCGTGTCCGACTCGACCCCGTGGGCTGCAGCCGCAGGCCCCCTGCGCGCGGGGCTCTCCGGGAGGACAGGGCACGGGTCGCCGCGCCCTCCTCCAGGGCGGCTCCCGACCCGGGGACCTCTCCTGTCAGCAGGCGGCTCGTTCACCTGGGAAGCCCCCAGAAGGGCGCACTGCTGCGTCCTGAGGCTGCAGGGTCCTTTCTGGACGCCCGTCACCCGGCGAGCCTATCCCCGCCTTTAAACCTCCCAGGAACTGACACGCGCACACACTGTGTGTACATAGATAGCTGAGGAGGACCTCCTTGCAGCACAGGGAGCTCAGTGCTCGTGCTCACTAAATGGAAGGACGTGTAAAAAGGGAATCGTGCAGGCTCGGGGGGAGGGGACGTATGTGTGCCTGTGGCTGATCCATGTTAATGTACGGCAGAAACCCACACAGTATTGTAATTATCCTTCAATTCAAAGTAAATAAAATTTAATTTTAAAAAAGAGGGGATATATGTATACCTATGACTGGCTCACTTTGCTGTACAGCAAGAATCTAATATAACATCATAAAACAACTATACTCCGATAGAAATTAATTTTGAAAAAATCCCCGAGAAGATTCCCAGAAGTCCTGTCTGCCTTCTCCCTTCTTTCTTCTGATCCATCACATCGCCTTCATCCTGTGGTCCATCCTGTGTTCACTGAGGGCTCAGATTTCTTGCTTGTGTCTGGCACTGGGTCATGGGAGTGCACAGCTTGGGTGTCAGACACAAGATGTTTGAGTCCCAACTTCACCCCTTCCATAGGACCCAGGATAACAAACTCTAAGCCTGAACACCTTTCTTTTTTGTTTCATTGAGTTATCATTGATGGGCAGTATTATTTAACTTTCAGATGTACAGCATAGTGGTTAACAATTTTTAGGACTTTCCCAGTGACTCAGTGGATAAGAATCCACCTGCCATCGCAGGGGACTCGGGTTCAACCCCTGGTCCGGGAAGCTTCCACATGCCACAAAGCTTGTGCTGCGACTCCTGAGGCCCGTGCTCTGTCTGCCTCCGCGAGGAGAAGCCCTCACCCCCCAAGGAAGAGTAGCCCCCACTTGCTGAAACTAGAGAAAGCAATGAAGACCCAGTGCTGCTAAAAATTAATTCACTTAAAAAACAATTGCTAAAGGTTACACTCCATTTCTAGTTGTTACAAAATATTGGCTGTTTTCCCTGCGTCGCGCTGTGGATCCTTGTAGCTTGTTTGTTTATTTTTAGTCTTTATTTGGCTGTGCCGAGTCTTGACTGCTGCCTGCAGGATGGTCCGTCTTCGTTAGGGCTTGCAGGGCCTGCAGGATCTTTACTTGTGGAGTTTGGACACCTGGTTGCAGCATGTGGGAGCTAGTTTCCTGACCAGGGATCGAACCCAGGCCCCGGAACTGGGAGCATGGAGTCTCGGTCACTGCACCGGCGGGGAGGGCCTGGTCTATTTATTTTATACATAGTAGTTTGTACCTTTTAATCCCCTACCCCTGTCTTGCCCCTCCCCGCTTAAATTCTTCACCTTCAACATGACACTTATAATAGTTGCAATTAAATGAAGTGTGACCCAGCACCACAGCTGGCTCATAGTAAAGAGTAACTGTTTGCAGGTGTCATTTATTATATTGCTTGTTAGAATCTTTGTGTTCTTCTGTGTCTTCTGGCTGACTCTTGCTTAAGTAACTTTATGTTTACAAACACATAACACAAAATAACAAAACAGTAGCCAAAATAGGATATCATGGGAAACAGAATCCATGTGATCATATGTTTCTGCCATACTGCAGCATGCCATTATGATTCTGTCACTCTCTTAGAAACGCTAAATCTCCGTTTCTCATCTTAAAATGGCAGTGTTGATTGCTTGATGGTGTGACTGTGAGAATGAGTAAGAAATGTGTATGAAGTATCAAGCCCCTTGCCTGTCACATGATAGCTGTTTTGTGAGCATCAGCTAACGTATTTCATCAATATAAGATGTATAGGACATAAGATGTGACCCGATTTCAGAGTTTATTAAAGGTGCATCTGAAAATAAGTGATTACTGGCATTACATTAAATTCCAGTCCCACTGATGGCTATGCTTGTATCAGTGGGCTTGTTTTTGTTTTTTGTTAATCTGGGTTGGGAAGATCCCCTGGAGAAGGGAATGGTAACCCACTGCAGTATTCCCGCCTGGAGAATCCCATGAACAGAGGGCTACAGTCCATGGGGTCTCAAAAGAGTTGGACACAACTGAGTGGCTAACACACACACACAAGCTTTTTTACGTTGAGGTGAAACTAAGCACTTTTATTTGCAACTGGAAAAAGGAATCTTTAGAAACCAAAGGATGGCAAAGCTTGGAAGTATCTCAGTGTGGTCCTGAGCTGTGCCCGAGTCGCTCTGCTGTGGGGTCCAGCGCTGGCTTCTTGCTTATGCTGCTCACTTATTTGTTTTTGGTTGTTCTAGGACTTCGTGGCTGTGCGCCGGCTTTTTCTGGTTGCAGCGAGCGGGGTTACTCTGTGGCAGTGTGAAGCCTTCTTCTTGCAGGGCTCCTCTTGTGTGGAGAACAGGCTTGAGGTGCATGGGCTTCAGCAGCTGTGACACTCCATGGTGTGTGGAGTCTTCCCAGACCAGGATCAAACGCACGACCTCTGCATTGGCAGATGGATTCTTATCTACCGCCCCACCTGGGAAGCCCTCACACTGGCTTTCTTTGCTCTCTGTCCCAGGAAACAGAAGGGCAACTGCTGAGACATGCACAGCCTGGAACCCCTCAGTCCTTAACAGATAGATAGGAACTCGATCTTTCTGTGTGTTGTGTGCTGTGCTCAGTCGCTCAGTCATGTCCCACTCTTTGTGACCCCACAGACTGTAGCCCTCCGGCTCCTCTGTGCATGGAATTCTCCAGGCAAGAATACTGGAATGGGTTGCCATGCTCCCAACCCAGGGATCAAACCCAGATCTCCTGCATTGCAGGCGGATTCTTCACCACTGAGTACCAGGGAAGCCAATTTTTCTGGGTCCTAACTACATAGTGTGAGGCCAGCTCCTGTCAGCCCTCTGCAGGTCTCTTCAAAGTCAGGTAAACCCAAGCCTGCCTCCAGGTGTAGTCAGGGACCTCCCCAGACTGACCTATATCTGCTAGAAATTCGAAGCTGTCCCAACCAAGGCTGGACATCCTTTTACAAAGCTATACTCCTGGATTTACCCATGACCAATCCAAGTGTCATGGGAAGTAAAGATAAATATAGTAATGTCTTTCCTGTCTGCAAATGTGTGACATACAGAAGATTCCACAGTTTACGGTGGTATATCAGTTACAGTTAGCTTCCTTTATGAGCTATGTGAAATCTTGGAAACAGTGGTTAAGATTAGTATTTCTTTGCCACGTGTAAGTTGAAAGAAAGTTAGTTCAAGACCGAGATATGTCGCTGTGGTCTGTGTTTTCACTTTGTTCACTTTCCATTTGCAGCCCCACCTCAGGGTCTAGGATGGCTGCTGTCACTCCAGCCATTAGGCTTACGTTCCAGCTCTCCATAAAGTAAGAAGGGAAGCAGAAGGGCACTGTTCCTCCCTTCAAGATACTCCCGAGAAGCTGCACACACTGCTCCTGTTTATATCCCACTGACTAGAACATGACCACAAATGGCCGCACTTAGCTGCAAGGGAATCTGAGAGATGTTGCGTTTACTCTGGGCGACTCTGGTGGATTCAAGTGTGTCCTGGTCCCGAAAGAAAAGATATATTGAAGTCCTAACTCGCAGTACCTAAGAATCTGACTTTATTTGGACATAGGGTCTTCAAAGAGGTAATCAAGTTAAGATGAGCTCATTAGGCCTTCATCCAATTTGATTGGTTTACTTATTAAAAGGGGCTATTTGGACATAGATCCACACAGAAGAAAGATAATGTGAAGTACACGTGGAGAAGATGGCCACGTGATGGCGAGGGATATATCTACACGCCGAGGATTGCCAGCAAACATCGGATGCTGGAGGGTGCAAGGAGGCTCCTATAGAGCAGGAGAAAGCGTGTGGCCCTCGGGCACTGTGATCCCACACTTCCAGCCTCCAGAAGGAGGGTCTCCTACAGAGCAGGAGACAGCCTGTGGCCCTTGGGCACCGTGACCCCACACTCCCAGCCTCCAGAAGGAGGGTCTCCTGTAGCACAGGAGAAAGCATGTGTCTCTGCGAGCACCATGATTCCACACTCCCAGCCCCCAGAAGGAGGGTCTCCTATAGAGTAGAAGAAAGCACGTGGCCCTGTGTCACCGTGATCCCACACTCCCAGCCTCCAGAAGGAGGGGTCTCCTGTAGCACAGGAGAAAGCGCGTGGCCCTGTGTCACCGTCATCCCACACTGCCAGCCTCAAGAGCTTGAGACGGTGAATCTGCGTGCCTGATGCACGTGGTGCCCTGTGGGTCCGCTGGTAGCAGAACAAGCGAGGCCCCTGTGCTCGTGGAACTTCAGGTCCAGAGAAGAGGCAGATGGTAATTCTTCACTCAGATATTTAATTACGAGCTGTGGTGTGTCTGTTTGGTGGGAACATGACTGGGAGCAAGACTTGAGGTCTCAAATACACATTTTTGTAAGTTTGCACGTTTCATTCATTTTCAGAATTCCATGCTCAAGGTTGCAAAGTCATGTGCTGAGCCTGCCCTTTAGCCTTTAATTTTAGAGTCTCTTACTTCTACCCATCAGTTTTTTCCTGCCAGATAAAGTCAACGATTGTTAGTATGACAGTTACAGCTTGCAGGTCTCCCGGGAGGGCCTGTGAGGGAGAGGGAGATGATGGGAGCCAAGTCAGGAGGACGTTCGTTTGGCGGAGGCTTGGGCCTCTGGAACGGGAATCACGGATGTTGAGTTGATTGAATGCTTTGTTTTGCACATTCCTGCTCCTCCTCCAGTCTCTTCCATCTCAGTGAACATCGTTACCGTCCACCCAGCTGCTGAGGCCAGAAATCTAGAAGTCATGCTTGCCTTTTTCTTTTCCCTCCAATTCCAGATGCTTCCAAAATGTATCTCAGATGCCTCTGTTTTTCTTTATTTTCCCAAATCCAAACCACTGTCTCCTCTCACCAGGACTACCGTGGCTCTAACTGGTCTCCTTACACCTACTCTTTTTTTCTTTACATTAAAAAAAATTTTTTTTCAAAGTTTTGGCTGCGCTGGGTTGCTGCACACAGACTTTCTATAGCTGCAGCGAGCAGGGGCTTTTCTGTAGCTGCAGTGCCCGAGCTTTGCGTTATGGTGGCGGCTCTTGTCACAGCACGGGCCCCAGGGCACGGAGCCACAGGAGTTGTGGCCTGTGGGCTTGACGCTCATGGGGTCTGCCTGGACCAGGGGCCAAACCTGAGCCCCCTGCACTGGCAGGCAGCCTCCCAACCCCGGACCAGCAGGGAGGCCCACTTACACCCCCTCTCGCAGCCTTGTCATTCATTCTCCTCCCGGCAATCAAGCCAGCCAGGCCCTGCCGCTCCACTGCTTGACGGCCTTGGTTGGTTCCATGTTGGGATCAGGGTAAACTCTCAGAGGGTCACTTCGGCTTCCCGGGCCCAGGTGATCTGACCTCTGCTTGCCTTTCAGACCTTCTCTCCTGGCCTCCTTCCTCTTTGCTCATCTCCATCACCACATTTTAGTTCCTCAAGCCAGTGGTTGCTTTCTCTCCATAAAGTGAAAGTCGCTCAGCCGTGTCCGACTCTTTGTGACCCCATGGACTATACTGTCCATGGGATTCTTCAGGCCAGAACACTGGAGTAGGTAGCCTTTCCCTTCTCCAGGGGATCTTCCGAACCCAGAGATCAAACCCAGGTCTCCCGCATTGCAGGCGGATTCTTTACCAGCCGAGCCACCAGGCAAGCTTGCATTTGCTGTTTCTTCCACGTAGAATTCTCTTTTCTTGGCTCCTTGGCTTTGACACCTCACTTTACACGCTTCCTCCTCTTTAGTTTGGCTGGGAAGCCTTTTTTTGCTTGTTTGTGTCTCACTGCTCGGCACGTGGGATCTAGGTTCCCCAGTCAGGGCTCAGGCCTGTACCCTCCGCAGGGGACATGGGGTCTCGATCACCAGACCACCAGGGAAGTCCTAGGAAGGGACGTTTTCGTAGCATTTCTGCCCACACCTCATTGGCTGAGACTGTACTGTTCAGCCACTTCAGTGGGGCTGGGAATTTGAGTGCTTCGTGTTCTACCTTTCCGAGGGCGAGAGAAAGAGTAGACGGGATGAAGTGAGCTGAGCCAGACTGACAGTGTGAGCCAGAGCCCTCGCCGCTCTCAGATCTCCCTGCTTGTTTCCTTCACAGATATGTTTGTGTTTTCTTTGATCCCTTCCAGAACACGTGCTCTGTGGCAGGGATAATAGCTAACTTTTTTTTTTTTTTTTTTTGCTACATGCGCATTGAGCGTTTGTTGAGTCAATAAATTAACTTCTGTGGGTAGAGACAGTGGAGACTCTACTTCAGGCAGCATCACAGCTTTACTAGACTACAAGAGCTTCTTAGCGGCAGGCAGACAGGGGGACTTCATTCCAACGCCTGCCACACACCACGTGACACCTAACAGTGCTCAGACAGGGGGACTTCATTCTAACACCCGCCACACACCACGTGACACCTAACAGTGCTCAGACAGTGGGACTTCATTCTAACGCCCGCCACACACCACGTGACACCTAACAGTGCTCACCGTTATTTTTAAAATCTCATTTAATGATTCCATTTATTCATGGTCAAATAAATAATTGGGAGTCCGTTCCCGAAGCTCTGTAATTAATATTCTAAAGCAGAGAGACAAATATAAGGTGTCCTGCAGACCAGCAGCGGCCATATAATTCATACGAAGATCGCGGGCGTCTGGCCTGGTACAGAGTTGGTGCCCATGTTTGTCTTCTAAATGAATTTGAAAATTGATGTCCAGACAATGTATTAGTTATTTCAGATAAAGAGGCAGATGGCACTGAATGTAGTTGTATAAAACGGTAGCCTTTCCGTTTAACATTTTGGGGCCCCGTCTGGTCCTTTCAGGAGATATAATGGAGAACTAGTGAAAACACTTCTGAGATCAATTAAAGCCACACTGGCCGAGTGATGGTACGTGATGAGAGCCGTGCTAGGTCATCTCTGCTCGAGTGATGGTACGTGATGAGAGCCGTGCTAGGTCATCTCTGCTCGAGTGATGGTACGTGATGAGAGCCGTGCTACGTCATCTCTGCTTTATCACTGAAAACAGCAATTCTGGACAGAGGTATTGTCTCCATTTTTACAGATGGGAAAAAACTGTGGTTCAGAGGGTTAAGAACTTTGCCTGAGGTTAAGATTTGTGTGTGAACTCAGACGTACCTGGCTCTAGACCCTGTGCTTTGGAACCGTTACTGTAAATGTGTGGAAGTGATTATATCAAGAGAAAAAATAAGCCAAAAATGCCCTTACTGTGCCTTAGGGATTTAGCTGCTCCTGTGGACAGAGGATAATACTGCGTTTGGGTTGGCGCCGCCCTGGCTCTTGTTGTGAAACTGTGTCCTCCAAGAACATGACCGTGATGGTCGGCATTCTTGTGAGCTAAGAAATTCAAATGAATAAAAGGCTTGACAGTACAGGCTTGAGCTTTGAAAACTGGAAAGAATGTGTCCGTGTCTCCGAGCCTTGTGTATCCCAGGGATTCGAGTGGCCCAAAGCAGTTCATTTTAGGCTGTAATATGACAATGTAAGCTGGGCTCCGGAACGAGTATGTTCTGCTGTTGGAAGGCTGAAAGCACGAACCTTAGTGTCCCGGGATAGCAAGCGATTACATCGTCAGGAGCCTCACGCAGCACCCGAACTAGGCACCGTCAGAAACCTCGCTCCACTCAGCGCTTCGGCACCTGCTTCCCTCCGCTGTCTGTCTCTCTGGCACTGGTTTGGTCCTCATTCTGGCTGCGCCCTGTCTTTCGATCTGTCTGCCTTTGCCCTAAGGATCCGTTTCCTGCTCCGTTTGTCATTCAGCCATGCACACACATCCTCCCCGTGGAACCAGAGAGTGGACCTTCAGAAGGCCTCCGGGTTGGCAGGGACCCGGGCGGCTCTGGTCCCTGCAGGCCTCTCTGGGCCAGAGTAGACCTTGCTGGTTTTTCGACATCACTTTCAAACTAGTTTGACTTCTGGCAGGGGGAAGAAGCTGTTGACAGCGTTTAATGGTCATTGGCTAGATGTTATTCTTGGCTGTCATCCAGGGTAGATTTATAAATGTGTTTGAAGTTCACCCATATAAAAATGTCTTTTGAATTTCCAACACCAATAGAAGTGTTATTCCCACTACCAGTAATCAGAAACTGAGAGCTGAAAAGATTCCACTGGTTCTTAACATTATGTACGGGTCATATGCCTCTGAGAAAGTAGTGGCAGCTGTGGGCATTTTTCCTAGAAAAAAAAGGGCTGTGTGTGTGTGAGAGACAGAAAGTGAGAGACAGAATCACAAAGGGCCGTGTGTGAGAGACAGAGAGTGAGAGACAGAGTCACAGCTGCACAGTTTAGTGCTGTTTATGGATCATCTACCTTTGGACCCAGGCTCTAAATCTCCTGGTCTAACCTCATTTTACAGGTAAGGAAAGTCAAGTCCACAGAAGTGAAGTGACTTAGGCAGGCTTAAGGAAGATAACCAGAACTAGGCTCTGAGCACTCCTGACCGTGCTGTGAAATTGTGTGTGTGTGAGAGAGAGAGAGAGAGAGAGAGGGAGAGAGAGCAGTTTCATGCCTGGCCTGCCCTGGGGAAACCCAGTTTGTATTATTTCCATCCCTTCTCTGCTCCACCCCTGCCATCATAGTCATTTCAGTAATTAATATGATCTGGCCTCTTTTGAGTTTATATTATGTTCAACTGTTTTTAATAGTAATAATGAAAATGCTTAGCTTTGGTTAAACATAGGTCAAAGAATATTACATTTCTCACAACTTCCTGAAACAGAGCTGAGCAAGTACTATTAACTCCATTTTACATCTTAGAAAATCAAAGACCCAAATTAAGTTGTTCCGGGCCAAGTACAGAGTGAGTTCAGCTCTTCTCATCGGTGAATTCCAGCTGGGGGACTGGACTTCTGTCTAATCCTCTTGTTTGAAACGAGCATAAGCAGGAACACGCAAATCCTTGAGTGAATGCCCAGACCACTGTTCCTCAGCTTTCAGCGTCCCTCAGAATCACCTGGAAACCCCAACAACGATATCCAGAGGTAGGGACTCCCTGGTCTGGGGCGAGGCTGGTTCATCAGCAGTTTTCAGAAACTCACAGGTGATTTCCCCGTGCAGCTGCCGAGTGAGGCGCACCACCCAGACCCTTAAAGGATGTGCTCCGCGCTGCCTCATCCTTCCGGTGCTGGAAGACAGGCTGTGCGGGCTCCGTGCCTCAGGTTCAGGCGGAAGGCGGGGTTCCGTGGCTTCTCTCTGAGACACTGCAGAGGCGCGTGCGTGCTGTGCGTTTCGCTCGGAGGTGTCTCCTTGCCGCGCATTGGTTCCAAGCATATTTGACTCATGATGTCACACTTCTCACGAAGCCGGACGGCAGCCCCCAGCCCCTGACCGTGTGCCCGAGCCCCCGTGACGTCTGCGACCAGCGCAGCGGCTTTGAATCGTTGCAGCTGGGCCTCGTGGCATTCCAGAAGCCCGGCTCCCCGGGAGCCAGCCTCAGACACAGCTCTGCCCCACGTCCCTGAGGAGGGATGGGCTTCCAGCCCCTTTGGATGACGAGGCTGCCACAGAGCTGCCAGGGCGCAGCTGCGGTCCCGCAGCCTGGGAAGATCCCACCGTGTCCTGTTCTCTTTGAACGGCAGAAGTTTTTTTAAAAGAGAAGGAAAACGTACGGAGGCAAGTTTAAGGCTAGTTTAAGGAGGTTGATTTCTTGTGAATTCAAATACGCGTCGGGTATTTCGGTTTAAAACGTGGATTTTTCTCTGCTGAGGAGAAACTGTTTCCTTCCCCCTCCTCCTTCATGCTAGGCCTGCGGCCACCCAGATTTGGCTGCAGCTTCTGCTGACTGGGGAAAAGCTCCCAGGGCAGGCGTTGAGACGCGGCTGTCTTGCTGGGGGGCGGGGAAGGCCAGCCATCTGCCCAGGAGGCCCCCAGAGCCCCCCGCTCTCAGACGAGAGAGAAAGCTGCCTTTGTCTGGGGCCGCGTGTGACCAGCTGCTGGGCCTCGGTGGGGCCACAGTGGCCAACTGCACTGCGTTCTGGCCTGCATGAACCCACAGCTGGGCCGATGAGCTCAAGTTCCAGAATAATCAGGGCCAGGCACAGGCCTCATCTGTGTGGGCCCACAGGTGGCATGACCGCCTGCTGCCTTGGAGAGGTCAGGGGGCGGGGTTGCCTTGGAGAGGTCAGGGGGCGGGGCTGCCTTGGAGACGTCAGGGGGCGGGGCTGCCTTGGAGAGGTCAGGGGGCGGGGCTGCCTTGGAGAGGTCAGGGGGCGGGGCTGCCTTGGAGAGGTCAGGGGGCGGGGTTGCCAACTGTTCTTTGTGTGCTAAGACAGTCGTGTCCGACTCTCTGCGACCCCATGGACTGTAGCCCACCAGGCCCCTCTGTCCATGGGATTCTCCAGCAAGAACACTGGAGTGGGTGGCCGTGCCCTCCTCCAGGGGACCTTCCCAACGCAGGGATCGAACCCGGTCTCTCATGTCACCTGCATTGGCAGGCGGGTTCTTTACCACTGGCGCCAGCTGGGAAGCCCCGAGCTGCTGTGGGCCACCCGCTTCCGTGTCAGCTGGAACCAGAGCTGTGTGGCCCGGCGTGGTGCCTCAGGCTCTGGGGAAATCTGTCACTCCCTCTCTCGGAGCTTCCGATCGTGTGGAGGTGGGATATATACCGAGAGGGCTGGGAGAAAATCCGTGTCTGTAACTAGGTGTTCCATTTGGGGTTTTTGTTTGTTTTTTAATTGTGTGTTGCACCAGCTCTTCTCTGCAGACGTGGGATCTCTGGTTGCAGCGTCTGAGACCCTAGTTCCCCGACCAGGGATGGAACCCGGCCCCACCATGGAGCAGGGAGCCTTAAGCTTGGGACTGGCAGGGAGGTCCCCGGCGCTCCGTTCTGCAGTCCCGAGTCCACGCCCGCCCCCACTGCACCATTCGCCAACTCTGTGTCCTGACCCCCAGTGTGAGTCCTCGCCCCACACGCTCAGCGCCCTGGGGCATGTTCCGTCTCATCTGGAGGCCAGCACCAGTGTCTCATCAGCATAGCTGTGCCTCCGAGTCCTTGCTTGCCTTTGCCTTAAACCTGCCTCTTCTCTCAGTCCTCAGCTTCCATCCTCAGATCTTTCAGTCCTGTCTGGCCAGTCAGCTTCCATCTTTATGTCTCTGTCAGATTTCTGCTGCTGGAACCCGAGCTCTGACTCGCTTATCCTCTGTCTCAAGCCTGTGTGACTGTTCCTGTTTGACGCTTCTTTTAGAGGGTCTGGTGGTGGGCGAGAGAGTCCTTCTTGTTGGACAGGCAGTGGGAGGAGCAGATAGATACAGGCTGGTGGTTGGGGCGCCTGGGCAAGCTGGAAGCTGCCAGCCCTTCTGCGTTCATCTCTCACCTCAAGGGCAACCGAGAGCAGCTGTAGTCCCGTTAACGTCGCTGCGTGTGTGGTAATAACTTCTCCCTACCACTCGTTTCCTTCTCCCTGGGCATTCAGTAAGTCCCTCCGTCGTTTATGGCTCCCAAATTGTCATGTCTGGCTGGGCGACTCCAGCTTTCTTTCCTGAAGGTTCTGGAATGGGATTATTGGGGAGGCTGGAGAAGAAATCCCTGGAGGACTATGCGGGACCCTGGGTGGGGAAGATGCCCTGGAGAAGGGAGCAGCTCCCCACTCCAGTACTCGGGCCTGGAGAACTCCATGGACTGTACGGTCTGTGGGGTCGCAGACAGCTGGACACGCCGGGGTGTCCTCGAGTGTATGAGCTCACGGCCGGTGGGGTTGAAGCCGCTCTCCTCAGCCGGGGACAGGACCGCAGGACCCAGGTCCGGGGCCACATAGGGTGGGGCAGGCTGCACTCCACGGCGTCTCTGCGGGCCTCTGTCACCAGGGCAGCCGTGAGCCATGCCGGCTTGTACACCTACCTTCCAGATGCTATGCACATTTCTCCCGTGCTGACTCGACTCCGAGGCTGCCTTGGAGAGGGACTCTGGGAAATGGACTTCTTGCTTGGCCGAGTTGACACCGCGTAGCTCTGTTCCCTTGTTTATATGTATGCCCTTCCTAATAAGTGGCCCTCAGAATGCTCCTGGTACAAGTATGAGGAGGGGATGGGAGAATAAACGTGAGATCCACCCAGTGAAGGAGAACGGGGTATCCTCACGAGCGGTAGCTCCTTCTCTGCCTGCGGTACTGGTGCATGCTGTTGTGTGTGGAATTGAGTTGCATAATCTAGAATGAGGTTGCTTTCACTGTTGTCTCTGTGAGCAGAAACCCACTCTGTCTTCTTCCCTCTGGCTCCTTGAGGCTGGGGCCCAGAATGGATTAAGTGTTTAAAGTAGGAGCTCTCGGTTTGGTCTTCTCTCTCCAAACTTCTAAGAGAACTGGTTCTGGCAAACTCGAGTTGTCTACACGACCTAGCTTATTTTGGCTACTTCGTGAAAGAAGCAATATGACCAGGCTGAATATGACCATCTGGAAAATGTTCCTGGAAGCATTTTTAAATGCCCAGAATGGAAGTCAGCTTTTCAGGGTTAGCCTATAATCACTTTCTTACATACAGGCTTAGTAAGAAGAGTTTGGTCCTGGCTAAGAATCCAGTGGATTAGCCTTAGAAGTAAACATTCATTCGAGCTGACCGGGAGGGCAGACTGCTTAATGCGACTATGTCTGGTATGTCCTCTGGGCATGGTGGGAAGGAGGAGCCCGTCTCTGCTGGGCTCAGACTGGCGCTACACCCGTTGCCTAACGCGTGTCGTCTCCTGTCGTCTTCGTCACACAGCCCTACGAGCTGCAGATTAGCTGTGTCTTACAGTCGAGGCTGAAAGAGTGACTCACAGCCTCTGCTTGTGCAACTCAGTGACAGAACGAAAAGCCAGATTCCCCCAGGTCTGCCTGGCTCCAGGGCCCTTAATCTTCCCATCGTATCACGGTGCTCTTCACGTCAATTGGCATTGTTCTCCTTTCTGCTCTTCAGCTCGTCCATCTGGCTAATCTTGGCAAAATGTGTTATCAGCTCTGCCAGGGGTTAGGCATTTCTCCGGGAATGGAGACATTGGAGGGATGCCCAATCTTCAAATCCACACATTCTCTGGGTCTGTGTGTGAGGCTTCTGAAGTGGACCTGCCCCGAGTGTAACACGCCGTGCCGTGCCCTCTCTTTCCCACTGGACGGCGGGAGCCGGGAGGTGGCTGGCTTTCCTGCCCCAGCCCTGCGCCGCGTCAGTGTGGAGCTCTCCTGACCCTTCGGCGCAAGTCCCTGAGCTGAGACGGTCTGGGGAGGCTGGTCGGCAGCCTCTTCTCTGCACGCACGGATTTCTGGGTCCTGAGTACGGCCCTGGCCACTGGTGGAGTCAGGAAGGGGCTCCAGAGCAGAAGTGTGGGCTCCGCTCTGCCCCCTGGGAGCTCTGCTCCCGTTAGCCTTCTCTAAGACAGTCTAAGGGTCTGGGTCCCGGATATCCTGCCCCCCAGGAGGTTGCTCCATGCTTAGTCCTGTTTATAATCCTTTTACTTTTCCCGTCAAAACACTACCAGCTCGACAGTGGCCTGTGTATCTGTACAGAGTGCACACACACGTGCGCACACACACAGGAGCAGCAGCACTCCTGAGGAAGAGTGGAGGAACGAGGCCCGCCTCACTCGGGGGCCCCTGGTCGCCCAGCGCGGAGGACTCCACCCCCGTGCAGGGGCCCGAGCTCCACCCTTGGGGTCCCAGTGGGGACTGGGAGCCGGCAAGCTGTGCAGCCGGCCTAGTGAAAATATTTAAAACAAACAGAAGACTAGACTCAATCGTACATGCTAGAGAATACCATCAATGCACAGCAGACCCCCCCTTGTGATTAAAATAATATATGAAAACACCTGTGGGGTGGGGTGGGGTGGGGTGGGAGGGAGGCTCAAGACAGAGGGGACACATGCATCCCTGTGGCTGATACGGCAGAGGCCAACACAACATTGTAAAGCCATTATCCTCCAATTAAAAACAAATTAATTTAGAAAATATATGAAAACGCATTGCATTTGTGAAAACAAAGTTGTAATGTATGTTTTTGCACAAAAACATGAATAACTTTATGAATAACGTTACTGTCTTCCGTGTCTCATTGAATTTGAACATCTTGGGTATATTAATTTTACATTTTAGTGTAATTCAGAAAAAAAGCATAATTTCTGGGTGTCAAATGGCGAACGACAGACATTCTAAGGGTAAACTGCTAATTGAGTAAAGGTTTCTTGTGGAGGAAAGAATTCAGGGTCAGCGAGGAAGTGTGACCTGGAGCCTCTTTGCTTTGGCCGTCAGCTCCTGTGGGAGTGAATGCTTGTGGTCAGAACGTGTCTCCCGCTGGTGGAAGACCCAGTCTGCAAAGAGGGGGAATTGTAGGGAGCTTCCGTGTCCACAGGGCCGCCAGCTGTGTGTGGGAGGAGCGGGGTGTCATCACGGCATGTCTCCTGCCGTGTGAAGGCTCCCGGGTGTCAGACTCCTCCAGCAGAGCAGGACGTCCGGGGAGTCCAGGGGTTATCGGCGCCTGCGTTGCTTCTGTTCAGTTCCCTGAACCTGGGCAAACCACCGGGCCAGAAGCGTGCTGTCTTTAGCTCAAGCAGCCCCCGGACGCAGTCCCCGTGCAGTCATGAGTTGCCTGTGGGGGGGACGGAACTGCCAGTGTGGACCGCAGATCCTCTGCCAGCCTGGCCCGCGTCTCAGAGCACGGCCAGGAAGGCGCACGTTCATCCTGACTTGGGGAGCCCAGGCTCTCTGGACTGACCGCGAGCTCCTCACGGCCGAATCCCCGCCAGGGCGTCACGACCACCCCCACCCCCCGCAGCCGAGCAGAGTGGACCAAGGCTGGCCTGGGTCTGAAGGGAGCAGATTCTTTCTGAAGCCAGCAAGCACTCTGAGTTTTTCCATTGGCAACAAAAGTTCTCTAGCGGGCTTTTGTTGTTGTCCCTGTTGTATTGTGGAAGAAAGTTGTTCTTGCACACGTTGGTGTTCCTTCAGGGCTAATTGTGGAGTCTGCTCTCCGGGGACACCGCAGAGCCGTATAGCCTCTGAAAAGGCTCCGAACGCAGGGGAAGGCTGGAATTCTCTGGAGAGCAGCTCCTGTGTGTGTCTGAGAGCCGGACCTCTGCCTCCTCCCACGCCAGCCACTGTCCAGCCAGCTGCATGCTTGGTGGAGAGATTTATGAACTGAACCCACAGCTGCAAGTTGTCTTTCTTTTTTTCCAGGAACAGTGTTGCGCTGTCAGAGCTATTACGCAATAAGCATAGACACACAACTTATCTCCTCCAGGAATGTACCAAACTCCTGAGTAGTATCCTTGTTGAATCTGAGCGTTTATAAACATAAAGCATTCTGTGGGTGGAAGGAACTCATGCGAGAGGTGTGACTGACGTCTTGACGCAGCTTATGTCTCTAGTGCTGTGTCCAAGGACCATCCGTGAGTCTAGTTAAATGCTGTGTGACTACTTCAGTTCTGAAGCAACTTTATTAAAGTGAATATCTTAGGGACAGGAGCAGAGATTCTTCTAACTGAATCCCACTGTTCTGCTTACTTTAAAATTATGCTGATTATTTACTGTGGCTTATGGATTCTTTATCCTTATGGAGTTCTGTTGGATTGGGAAACTTTTTCTCTTATCACCCTGTGGGGTTTTTTATGTTTTTCTTTTTAAAAATGTTTCTTTCTTTTATTGAAGTATAGCTGGTTTACAATAGCATGTTAGTTTCGGGCGTTCAGCACAGCAAGTATCTACCTATCACTGAGTCAGCAATTCAGAATAAATAAATGTGTATGATATTCTTCTTCAGATTCTCTTCCCTTATAGGTTATTACAAAATATTGAGTCTCGTACACATGTCACACGGCTCATCCTTTTTGGTTGTCTTTTTTTTATACAGTAGTGTGTATACATTAATCCCAACCTCCTAATGTATCCTTCCTATTTAAATTTCTCCATTTAAAATAAGTATGTTTAAATTTCTGATATGAATGAAAAACTGCAACTTGACATCTATTTCTGTTTCCCAAACCAGAACCCAGCTGGCTTCCCACCTGTGGACCTGTGTGATG
Source organism: Bos indicus (assembly GCF_029378745.1). NCBI lineage: Eukaryota > Metazoa > Chordata > Mammalia > Artiodactyla > Bovidae > Bos > Bos indicus. Next base: position 81,751,208 of record NC_091773.1, read on the forward strand.
GTCTGACTCTGTTTCAACAGTCTGCATCCACGGGGCTCTTTTGGAGGGAGAGGTTGTACAGGAAGAGGGGCAGAGAGAACATTTATTTAGCTTCACTGCTATTAAACACTGGGCTTAGTACCTCGTCAGGTTTGATCCCCATAATAAATACAATCCCCATTCTACAATTGAGTAAAGTATAACTCAGAGAATTTGTAGCTTGGCTGAACTTGTAAATTATAAAAAGAAAGAGTTTAAAAAATTGATTGTACTGTATAGAAAATGTACAAATTATTCATGTACATCTCAAACTATATTACAAAGCAAATCACGAGTGGAACTGCTACCCAGGAATTCTAAGATCATGGATTAGTTGTCTGCTTCTGAATTTTGTATAACTTTATCGTACTGCAGTCTTCATACTGGGGACATGTTTAGAAGTGGACTCCGGGACCATAGCTTATGCACATATGTTACACCTAATGAGACCAATTGTTCTGTCCTTTACTGAAAGTAAAGAGGGATAATCTGCAGCGTCACTGTAATGCATCTTGTTGCTGTTGCTGGCCTCACGCATGTCGGATCTTGGTTCCCCGACCGGCTTCCCCGACCGGAGATCGAACCCACGCCCCCTGCGGGAAGGCAGAGTCTTAACCCTGGACCGAGAGGGAAGTCCCTGTAGTGTGTCTTTTAGACCTCTGCCGTTGCTGTTATTTTGCCTGGAAAATCCCATGGATGGAGGAGCCTGGTAGGCTGCAGTCCACAGGGTCGCTAAGAGTAGGGCACGACTGAGTGACTTCACTTTCACTTTTCCCTTTCATGCATTGGAGAAGGAAATGGCAACCCACTCCAGTGTTCTTGCCTGGAGAATCCCAGGGACGGGGAGCCCGCCGGGCTGCCGTCTATGGGGCCACACAGAGTCAGACACGACTGAAGTGACTTCGCAGCAGCAGCAGCAGCAGTTGCTGTTATTTACATGTTGAGAACACTTAAGCGCATGAGAGCACCTCCTCCTACACTCCTTCATTTGTACTTTTCTCAACTTCATGTCTAAAAATCGTGTCTCCCTTGCAAATGGAATGTAAGCAAACTCTTGGCCTAGTTCTTAGCACCTAAGCAACCAGGAGACCAAAGTTGCTATAACAGTTGTTCAATAGTTGTTTGATCACTAATGAAGAGGAGTCATTTTTTCTTTTTCTTTAAATTTTTTGACTGTGCCACATGGCTTGCAGGATCTCAGTTCCCCAACTAGGGATTGAACCTGAGCAACAGCAGTGAAAGCCCAGAATCCTAACCATTAGGCAACCAGGGAGCTCCCAAGTAGGTATTTTTTCTCATATTAGAGCTGAAAGATGCTGTAAAGTCTCATATAATAATATACACTTTTTCCCAGCCAGCCCAATTGATCGAATGAAGAACTAATGCTTGGAGAAGTGAGGTAGCATGTTCAGAATGATTCAGCTCTCTGGGTGCAGAGCAAAGACGAGACTTTATCTCCTGCCTGCTGACCCAGGCTTTCTCCATTGCCTGTGCTTAATTTGTGTGCGTGTATCGTCTCTCAGTCATGTCTGACTCTTTGCGACCCCGTGGACTGTAGCCCTCCAGGCTCCTCTGTCTGTGGAGTGAGTTGCCACTTCCTAGTCCCAGGGATCTTCCCAACCAAGGGATCACACCCGGGCCTCCTGCACTGCAGGCGGACTTTACCACTGTCCCACCTGGGAGCCCCCTTGGGGAAATCCTCACTGGGGAGGCAGGAAGGAAGGAGAGAAAGAGCAGGTCCCAGAGACACACGTTTTAGGATTTTTTCTTTTTATGCGAATAAGCTGAACTTTATAGATGACTGAAGGGTGCCTCACATTGAACATGGCAACCCCCATGCTGTGTTGATACCTGATACGAACATCCTCACCCACCTACAGAAGACAGGCGCTCCTGAGCCTTCTGCTGGCCTGTCTCCATTGGGAAGCAAAGATCACAGTAACAAAAAGGGAACGTCAGTTAAAGGCACAGATTAGGTGATGTAGTCACCATGGCAAATGGTGTGGCTTGGGGGGTTTTCTGGCTGAGTTATATGCAGCGTTGTTACCAAGGGTCATTATGCAATCCTTTATTCACCTTGAGTTCTTCCTCTGGGAATCTTTAAAATCTGCACCCAGGAATCATTACTGTTCACCTCACTCTAGCAGAAGAGTTATGAATAAATGTGGTTATTTAAACTTTGGTTGAGGATCATGAGACCTGATAGGTCTAGCCCAGTTGTAAAGATTAGTCTGATTTATGCTGTTTTCATTTCAGTATTTATTTTATTTACTCACCTGGCTGTGCTGGCTCTTAGTCGAGGCACGTGGGCTTTCAGTTTGCGTTGCGGCGTGCAGGGTCTTCATTTGCAGCGTGCGGGGTCTTCAGTTGCGGCGTGCAGACTCTTAGCCGTGACAGGTGGGATCTGGTTCTTTGACCAGGAGTCAGACCCCGACCCCCTGCCTCGGGAGTGTAGAGTCTTAGCCGCTGGACCACCATGCAGGTCCCTGAGTTATACTTAAAAGAGTAAAACCGCCCCCTTACCATTTTCCTTATCATTCCCCTGATGATGATGAAGTGAGCATTACTCCATTTTTCAAAGATGCTGGAAGGAAAAATCAAATCATTGTCCTTAAGACACTTGTGTGTGAGAGGTGCTTAGATACCACATCGAGGTGTGTTTCCATGTGGTATCAGGGGCCATTTGGGGGGAACTGGTCATCACTCAGGGGACAAGGTAGCCTGAGGCTTCAGTATACAAGCATGTAAAGAAGTTTGGGAAAAACGTTAGGTGGTCCTGTCAGCCATTAGAACGCTGCCCATGTGGACTGGCAAGCCGCACCCTGAGAAGCGATCCAGGTGTACAGATCAAATGGCTGGACTTTCCAGGTATGGATACAAAAAGGAAAGAAACGTAAAATCACCCATTAAGAGACAGTGCTCCATTTAAACATTTATGCTGTTGCTCTCGCAGTCTTGTATGTTAGATTATGGAAGCCATGGTGTAGTAATTTGGAGCAGAGTTTAAAGAACTTTCTGGCGCTAGTGGTAAAGAAAGTGAAAGGGAAGTCGCTCAGTCGTGTCCGACTCTTAGCGACCCCATGGACTGCAGCCCGCCAGGCCCTCCGTCCTGCCTGCTAATGCAGGAGACGCAGGAGACATGGGTTTGATCTCTGGGTGAGAAAAATCCCCTAGAGAAGGAAATGGCAACGCACTCCAGTATTCTTGCCCGGAGAATCCCATGGACGGAGGGGCTGGTGTACTGTAGTCAGTAGGGTCACAGAAAGTCGGACACTGCTGAGCATGCATCATTAAAGAAATAGGAACCATTAAAACACAGCTTTTTTCTTTCTAAACTTTCAACAGCTTTCAAGTGTTTCCTAATCTATTCATGACTCCTTAATCTGGCTCCCCCTCAGCCCTCTTTTGGTTTGGATACCTCGGCTGTGAAAGAGCCTCAGCTTCGTCCTCGGCAGGTCTGGCCGTGGTGTGTATCTGCCACAGTAACTCTTGACCCGGGGGCTCATGTGTGGCTGTCACAGTGCGTGTGCTGACACAATGGCGGTTTGGCGGTTTTTGGCGGTTTGAGCAACTTGGGTGTTATCTCGGACTAGATCCCAGCTTGAGCATTTCATGCATTGTAATTATTCACTTTGAAGTCTAAGAGAGAAAGAAAGTGAAGTCGCTCAGTCATGTCAGACTCTTTGCAACCCCGTGCACTATAGCCCACCAGGCTCCTCCGACCATGGGATTTTCCAGGCAAGAACACTGGAGTGGGTTACCATGTCCTTCTCCAGGGGATCTTCCCAACCCAGGGATTGAACCCCGGTCTCCCGCACTGCAGGCAGACTCTTTACCATCTGAGCCACAAGGGAAGCCCTCATTTTAAAGTTTAGAAGATAGCAAAATTTGGCATTATGGATGAAATAGGAACTTCCCTGGTGGTCTACTGGCTAAGACTCCACACTGCCAATGCAGGGCTCCCGGGCTCGATCCCTGGTCGGGGAACTAGCTCCCACAGGCCACCATTAAGACCTGGTGCAGCCAAATAAGTCAATAAATATTTTGGAAAAGTAAAAATTTTAAAAATGAAAGAGATTGCAGGCAAGCAGTAAGGACAGTAACATCTGAAATGTCAGTCCCCCTCTTGTATTTGGGGTTGTTAATTCTCAGAGCTGTAGGATGTATTCAGTTCAGTTCAGTTGCTCAGTCATGTCTGACTCTTTGCGACCCCATGGGCTGCAGCATGCCAGGCCTCCCCGTCCTTCACCAACTCCTGGAGCTTACTCAAACTCATGTCCATTGAGTCGGTGATGCTGCTGCTGCTGCTGCTAAGTCGACTCTGTGCGACCCCGTAGACGGCAGCCCACCAGGCTCCCCCGTCCCTGGGATTCTCCAGGCAAGAACACTGGAGTGGGTTGCCATTTCCTCCTCCAATGCATGAAAGTGAAAAGTGAAAGTGAAGTCGCTCAGTGTGTCTGACCCTCAGCGACCCCATGGATTGCAGCCTACCAGGCTCCTCCCTGTGGGGTGGGGTGCCATTGCCTTCTCCGCGAGTTGGTGATAAGATCTGACAATTCATACTTTCAGCAAGCCCTTGAAAGGTGACTTATATTTGCAGTACAGCTTGAAAGCCGCTGTTTTATCTTGGGATGGGATTTTCACTTAGGCAACTGAACAGCAAAAACGCCTTAAACAGGCACTTCCCGGTGGTCCAGTGTTCGAGCATCCACTCGCCAATCTACTCACTGAGCCCGGACCCGCTGCCCACTCGGGGAGGACCCCACGTGTCGGAGCAGCCAAGCCCCAGCACAGCCAGAAACAAACACATGGTTTTGTACACGTTGGCTTAAATAATGTAGACTGAGTTTGTAGTTGAAACTTCTAACATGTAACTGCCTCAAAATAAGCTTCTTCACTAATCAGCGTACTTCCTGTCACAAGGAACGTTCTAGCAGGGTAGCTGGGATGCCTGGTGGGATTTGTAGACAGGAATTCTACTTTTTGTGGGAGCTCGATTAGGGTGATCTCTAGACACATCTGAGGATTCTGCTTGATTGGGAATTTCAGTGTTAGCCTGCCCGCACACCTTGGTTCTGCTTTCTGTCTCCTTTGATTGGACAGGCTTCCGTTTCCTACTCACTGGGACTCAGCTCTCCCTGATTCTTTTCTGGATCCGTCTGGGTCTCTGTCTTGCTCAGTGTTTTATTATTTTCGGGGAAAGCCTGAAGCAGCCGTCCCTTCCAAGCCTTCCTTCTTTTTCAAGATGAGAAAGAAAAGAAGAACAGCTGAGAGTGGCTTCCGTAGGAGAGTTTCCGTGGCAGGGATCCCAGTGCCTGGTGGATACAGGTTTCCCGGGTGGAGAGAGGACACTGAGGCGATCCCGCGTGCGGCGTGTCTCCTCCACCTCACTCCCAGTCTGCATGAAGCACTCAGGTGATTGTGATGGGCCCAGCCATACAAGGACTACTGGGCAGCTGTACAGCCCCAAGCGCACCCTGGCTGTTCGGAGGGCTAGCGGCTAGCGTCCGACCGCCAGCACGGGGCAGGGGGATTAGAGGCGAGGTTGCTTCCTTGGTTTGGCTCCTTCCGGGGAGGAAGCCTGGGGCGCAGCCTCGGTGTTTATCCAGCCTGACCTCAGCCCGCGGTGTCCGAGTCCTGCCTCCTCTTCTTGTTACCTCCTACCCGACCGACTCCGGTTTTCAGAACCTTTCTGCACTGCCCTGCTGCTCAGAGACATCACGTACCCAAGACTTGGGGAGGCTTTATTCCTCCTCTTCATTAAAGATGGTATTGTTCGTTCGCTCAGGCGTGTCCGACTCTTTGCGACCCCATGCACTGCAGCACGCCAGGCCTCCCTGTCCTTCACCTTCTCTCAGAGTTTGCTCATTAAGGATGATGTCTTCCATTTCCCTTCTTTATAAAGTGAAGGTGAAAGATATATATGGGAAGACAAGAACTTGAAGGTAATATGCAAAAATAGTAGTTATATTCACTTGAATTATGAATAGCTTTTTCATTTCTGCAAACTTCTCTAATACAGCTGGTATACTGCTTTGTTTTTTAATTAGTAAACTGTTTTTTGGTTTTTTAAAGAGAAACAAAACCAAAGCACCATTGAGATGAAAACAGGGGCACATGAACTAGGGGGAGAGGGCTAAGAGGTACCCACTTCTAGCCGAAAATTAGGACTAAGTGTGCAGTGTAGGGAACATGGTGAAAAATACTGTACTGACTTTGTATGGCAACAGATGGTAACTAGAGAGGGTCATCCTGTATAAAATTATCGAATCACTACGGTGGCACACCTGAAACTAATATAAGCAATTATATTAATTTTAAAGTAAATTTTAAAGTAAAAACAAAAGGTAAAAAAACTGAAGGTGTCCTCCTTGTAGGAGATGAGTTCAGAGCAGCTACAGGCGCTTAGGAATGAGCTCTTTTCAGTGAACTGTGGAAATGAGGCCATTGCAATCAAAGCTTTGAAAACCGATCTGATAAAGATAATTGTAAGCCTGACTTGAGTGTTCGTAACTGCCTGGGGGGCATGTAAAGCGCTCTGACCCCCGCGGGAGGCGCTGGGTGCCGAGGTTGGTCTGTTCAGAGGTCAGCGCACGTGCTGTGGGTTTGCACTTTTTCACGTCAGTAGAGAAGTCGTCTCGCCTGGGCCGTGTGGTTTCCACTGTTACTTGTCACGTGTGTTGATTTTCAGAACATAGTGTACCAGAGACGCCAGTTTGAAGTTCATTAAAACCAGATACATTGCATGGCAATACCTGCCTTTCTGGATCATTTTGCACATTTTTAATAACAGGACATTGGACCCGCTGGAACCACAGCACCTGTTCGGACCACTTAGGGAGAGATGACATCTTTCCAACAGGCTGACTCTAAAAATACTACCTTGAAGATAAGCAGGATACATGTTTAAAAGGCTTTTTTTTTTTTTTTTTTTAACTCATTCAAGGGGAAAAAATGAAACAAATGTCTAAATTTCTATATTGTTGAGGATTTTAAGTGACAGAAGAAGCAAGTCAACCTTAACTGAGTAAAAACCTTCTTATGAAGTTGGAAGAAGCTAAACAACATCAACATCACAAGATATTTTAGGGAACCCAGACTGTTTAGGGCTTCCTTGGTGGCTCAGATGGTAAAAGAGTCCTTCTGTCTGCCTGCAACGCAGGAGACCCAGGTTTGATCGCTGGGTGGGGAAGATCCCCTGGAGAAAGGAACAGCTACCCACCTGGTGTTCTTGCCTGGAGAATCCCATGGACAGGGAGCCTGGCGGGCTACAGTCCATGTGGGTGCAAGAAGTCAGACAGAACTGAGCGGCTAACACTTCCACTTTAGTTTTGAAGCACCTAGCCCGCCTCTCCTTATCTCTTTCTCTCTGGTGGCCCCAGATCAGGGATCACAGATCTGAAACACCTCTCATCCAGGTGTGAGAAAAACAGAAGTGCTGAGGACCGCAGCAAACGAGAGAACATGACCATTCAAAGGGGCAGCCGCTCTGGAGCAGGGTCCAGCGGCCATCCACGTCTGGTGTGGTTAGATCTTCAGACTCTTCCAAAGAGGCCAGAATCTGGAATTTTTAAAAATATATTTGTTTCTGTTTCTTATTTGGCTGCACTGAGTCCCAGCAGGGGCACACAGGATCTGCAGTCTTAGTTCCTGAGTGCAGAACCTCTAGTTGCAGAATGTGGCATCTGGTTCCCTGACCAGGGCTCGAACCCAAGCCCCCTGCACTGGGAGCGTGGAGTCTTAGCCACTGGACCACTGGAGAAGTGCCCTAGAAATCTAGACTTTTGTGTGAAAATTTCCTAATTTTTAAATGTTGGTCAAGGGAAACAAACACTACGCAGGGGACAGAATACAGTTCTGGCTGAGACTGAATGCTGCCGGCGCCCCCTGAGCGACCGGGAGACGCGTCTCACCCTCGTGAGCCTGGGAAGGGGTCGCCAGAGTGCAGGCGCACCCGGCAGCTTCTGCCCTCTCCTTGGGCGACACAGAAAGACTCTTCATCCGTTTGCAGGAAAGAAGCGCCTTGCTCTAAAGTCGGCTCTCTGGATGGGGAGGGGATGGGGTTCTCGTTCTTTGACTCCTGACGCTGCAGCAGAAAACACAAGCTCTAGCAAGTGCCTACGTCGTTGTCGTTCGGCTGCTCAGTCGTGGAGTCGTGTCCGACTCTCTGCGACCCCGTGGACCGCAGCACACCAGGCCTCCCTGTCCTTCACTGTCTCCCGGAACTTGCTCAGACTCACGTCCATTGAGTGGGTGATGCCATCCAGCCATCTCATCCTCTGTCGTCCCCTTCTCTTCCTGCCCTCAATCTTTCCCAGCATCAGGGTCTTTTCCAATGAGTCAACTCTTCACATCAGGTGGCCAAAGTATCGGATATTCAGCTTCAACATCAGTCCTTCCAATGAATATTCAGGACTGATCTCCTTTAGGATGGACTGGTTGGATCTCCTTGCAGTCCAAGGGACTCTCGAGAGTCTTCTCCAACACCACAGCTCAAAAGCATCAATTCTTCAGCACTCAGCTTTCTTCACAGTCCAACTCTCACATCCATGCATGACTACAGGAAAAACCATAGCCTTGACTAGACAGACCTTTGTTGGCAAAGTGATGTCTCTGATTTTTAATATGCTGTCTAGGTTGGTCATAACTTTTCTTCTGAGAAGCAAGCGTCTACATTACACTAGCACTAAATTGTCCTGCAAATTAGTCGTAGTTTGCTTCGGGATGTACTCTGACCTGCTCACCTGACCATATTCTGACTTCAACCATGGTTGAGAACCGCTGATTCTGTACAAGATGTGCTCTGGGGGAAAAAAAAGTGCCCTGAATTCACGACACAGGTTTGTGGAAACGGGAATGGAGAAACAGCGATTATTCTCCTTGTATAGAACAGCACCGTAGTTTGTAAGTTGAGTGGAGGAGACAGAGGTTTATGACAACAGCCCGTGTCTATTGAGTAAATAAACACTGTTCTTGCCACTCTGTACAATGCATTTGGTTTTGCATATGACCTTGAAAAAAGATATTTTAAAAGGAAAAGAAGTTAATTGAAGCCACTATTGGTATAGGGCTTGATATTTGCAAAGCAATTTAAAATTCATTCATTTGAACTTGTGAAGATAGTGTTTTTACCCAACTGTGTCTCATAAATGATGTCATGGAGGCCTAGAGGAAGACAAATGCCTTTATTAAGATCATCCAGAAAAGGATGTCATATCTTAAATGTAAATATGAAATACAACGTGTAAAATACTGTATTAGTGAGTCTAAAGATACCTATACCTTAGATAAATCAAAATTGGAACACAGTAAAGGGCAGCTGTGTGTCTGGAATCCAGGTCCTGGGTCTTTTCCACAGATACACAGCTGCCCTTTACTGTGTTCCAATTTTGATTTATCTAAGGTATAGTATCTTTAGACTCACTAATACAGTATTTTACGCATTGTATTTCATGTTTGCACTTAAGACATGATGTACACCTTACATTCTGTGTTGTTTACGCTTCATATTTGTTACCTTTGTTCATAAGTGTTCGACTTTCCATTGATCCTACCCACTCGGAAAACAATAAAAGGAAACTGATTTCAGGTGTTCTAGTATTTTCACGTTCTTTGTGGCATCAACACGCATAATGGTAATTGAGAGCAGGTGTGCACCTTCATGGGCTTCCCAGGTGGCCCTAGTGGTAAAGCGCCCACCTGCAGGAGGTACGAGTTCAGTCCCCAGGTCAGGAAGACCCCCTGGAGGAGGGCACGGCAGCCCACTCCAGTGTTCTTGCCTGGAGACTCCCATGGGCAGAGGAGCCTGGCGGGCTGCAGTCCACGGGGTCGAGAAGAGTTGGAAATGACTGAGCGACTTTCAGCTTCAGCTTAACAAGTTCTGGTGAAAGTTAGACATGATTAGACTTTTGCATTAGACAGGATAACGCCTCTCAGCAGCTGCAGCTTGTATTCCCTCAGGAAGGGGGGGTTCGAGCCTGAGGTTAACACCCACGGTAACAAATTCTTTTATTCCTCAATCTCAGGTGTCCCTGACGGTCCGGTGGTTAAGACTCCGTGTTCTCACGCAAAGGGCTCTGGTTTCGATCCCTGGTTGGGGAGCTAAGATCCCATGTGCTGTGCAGTGTGGCAAAAAAAAAAAATAAATATGCTTAGTTTATTGTTTAATTTTTATTGGAGTGTAGTTGACTTACAGTGTTATGTCCGTCCGCTGTACCACGTGAGGTGGGTGTACATATTGATACAGCAGCTCTTTTTTAGGTTCCTTCCCCATATGAAGTCAGTACAGAGTATTGAGCAGAGTTCCCTGTGCTACGCACTTACCTATTTTATATGTATCATTGTGCCACGGAGCTTCAGTCGTGTCTGACCCTTTGTGGCCCATGAACTGTAGCCCACCAGGCTCCTCTACCCAGGGGCTTCTCCAGGCAAGAACACTGGAGTGGGTTGCCTCCTCCTGCAGGGGGTCTTCCCGACCCAGGGATGCAACCCCAGTCTCCTGTGGCTCCCGCGCTGGCGGGCAGGTTCTTTACCACTAGCGCGGCTGGGGAAGCCCCGTGTTCAGTGCCGTGTGGGCGTCCGTCCCAACCTCCCACTTCACCCCCCACCCCTCACCCCCTGGTAACCGGAAGTCTGTTTTCTACACCTGTGACTCCGCTGCTGCTTTGGAGGTAAGCTCTTGTGCGCCTTTTTTAGGCCCCGCACGTGGGCGACACCGCATCCGTTTGCCTCTCCCATCTGACTTGCTTGGCCCCGTGTGACAGTCTCCGGTCCGTCCGCGTCGCGGTAACGGAAGCGCCGCGCCCTCGCCTGGGCCGCCGCGGGATTCAAGAGGTGCTTTCTCTCTGCCCTCCAGGTCTGTCAGCTCGTCGTCTCTGTGAACGGGCTTAACGTGCTGCACGTCGACTACCGGACGGTGAGCAACCTGATTCTGACCGGGCCGCGGACCATCGTGATGGAGGTCATGGAGGAGCTGGAGTGCTGAGCGGGGCGGCGGCGGCGGCGGACCCGCGGGCCTTCACTGCGCACGGCGGGCCCGCGGGCCTTCACTGCGCGCGTCGGGCCCGCGGGCCTTCACTGCGCGCGGCGGGCCCGCGGGCCTTCACTGCGCGCGTCGGGCCCGCGGGCCTTCACTGCGCGCGTCGGGCCCGCGGGCCTTCACTGCGCACGGCGGGCCCGCGGGCCTTCACTGCGCGCGTCGGGCCCGCGGGCCTTCACTGCGCACGTACGCGTCTCATCCGAGTTTCCTGCACTGCTTCCCTGTTGAATGTGGGAGAACCAGGGAGTGTGTCTTTAAAAAAGAAAAAAGTGAAAAAGACAACGTCTGTCGGTGCAGAAAAAGTTTGGGACACAGAATTTTTTCCCCCACGTAGTTGCGTTGCCTTACTCAACTTCCGTTTGTGGTTCTCGTCCATTGTTTTTGGTCTTGCTTCACAATAAGTTGAGATGCTTCTCTCGCCGAAACAGCACCGTGCTAAATTTGCCTTCGTGGGAATCAATACAGTAGTTTTTCTAGACTTTACAGTTGTACTCTCACCAAAACGAGCATGGATCTGTTTATCAGAGGATCTCGAGTTCACTGAATTTCAAACTGAAGCAACATCCAAAGGAATAGTGCTTGTTAACGGGCGTTTTGAAGGTTCTAAGGCGTTTTTTGACTTTTTCTTAATTCCTGCCTTTAGTATCAACTTCTAACTTAATGTGTGTTTTCAATTACGGCAGTGGTCAAAAGCAAACACTTTGTGATGACGTGGGTGGGGCAGAGAGAGAGAGAATTACTTAAACTATGTGGGCTCTGTTTTCTCTTTCTGAGCCTGGATCATTCTGTCAATCAGCAACAGCAGCTTTCTAGAAATAATTCTGAATATGTTGAATGTCAAAACAGACAAGTTAGTATGTACATATACAATTCAAAATCATGCCTCTGTCAAGATTTCACTCTGAAGCTGTCCCTTGTGAAGTATTCTAGAACTTGGCCCTTATGTGATAAAACTTGAAACTAAATTGCCTTAGTGGCCTGAATTTTCACTAGCTTTCTAGGGACACATTCTAAGAACATGACATGCTGCTTATTTGGTGGGATTATTTTTCACCAAAAGCAGCTTCTTGTGTTGTAACTTTTGAGCCCACTTGTACATATATGCATGTGTCTTTTTTTTTTTTTTTTGTCTCAAAGAGAATGCATTTTGGAGCTTGGTGTGTAGAGGAAGTTTCTCAGAGTGCCAAATTAGGGAGTCAGGGAATGCTCAATTGCTTTTATTTTCATATAACGCGTTCTGAATGACAAGGCTACTTTCTTACCATGTAGTAACAAAATATGAATGTTGTGCCTCGGCCTTTTTTTAGTGATGGGTTATAATATGGTGGTACGGGTGGGGTGGACACGCCATGCTGAAGACGTCAGACGTCTGTGTTTCTGGTATCCCGGCTTTTCTCGTCTGTAGCCTTAGGCCGAGAGCAGGGTTTTGAAATAATGCAGGATGCTAACTTGAGTCCTGTCAGCCTGCCTTGGGAAGTCCTGGTGTCTCTGTGTGCCCTGCGTTTACACCACGTGCCAGGCGCTGTGGTCGCTCTTCATCCTCATCACGACCTGAGAGGCAGTTAGCATCGCCCTCGTGTTTCGGACTTGGAAGCTCAATCTGAGCACGTTTAGAAGTGGTCTCTAAGTCCCCACAGTGGCGGGAACTCCTGGGTGACAGAGCCTGGATTCAGACACGGCCCGTCTAGTGCGGACGCCCTGTCCCCCACCCACAGCCCTTCCCCAGCTGGAGACTGTCTGTGGCGCCTTCTTCTGCCCCCGTGCTGCGCTCAGTCTCTCCTGCTGATCTGGGCGGTCAGCGGCGGCCTCATCTCCATGTTACAGCAGAGGAAACCGGCTCATCAAGGCCCGAGGCTGTTAACAGTATGTAGGAGGTGTTACCCATCAGGCTCCCTTTAAAGGTCTCCTAAAAGCCCTCTGGGCCTGGGTGTTCGCGTCTGACACAGGAGGAGGCGGGCCTCCGGGAACGGCATCCTCTCGCCGGCTGCTGCTCCTTCGCTCCCGACCTGATGACTATTCGGGGGTTGGCACAACTCCGCGTCCCTTCAGCCAGTCTAAGTAGCAAAGAAGGGTTTTCCTTGATTCAGAGGGTGGCGTTGATGTCTTTGCTCAGATGAAGACCCAGGTGAAGGAAGGGATACTAAGGTGAAGGGAGGGAAGCTTTTGGCTCCCACCACCCTGGCTTAAAGCCCAAAAGCAGAGAGTTCTGCTTCAGGAGAGCGTCCTCTGAACTGTGGTCCCAGCCCAGGCTGCATCCTCACCCTGTGAATGCTCCTCACCCAGACGGCCAGGTTGAGCTCTCTCCAGCTTTTGCACATGCAGTTTTTCCTCCCTGGAATATTATTCTTTCTCCGTCTCTGCCTGGAACAGTCTGTCTTATGAACTCCCCTTAGGCATTGTCTTAGATATTCCCTCTGAGAAATCTTTGCCAGCAGCCTGGTTCTGGGATGGATGCCCTTCTCTGAATTCCCAGGGACCCCTATACACCAGCCTGTGTGATCCCAGCACTGCTGACGTCTCCTCAGAAATGCTCCCACCCCTGTCTGTCTCCCGGAGTTCTAAGTGTCTGCAGGACGGGGCTGTGTCCTGCTCCCCGGCGCTGCCCTCGCCTAGCACGTTTCCTGACACAGAGCAGGCTGTCCGCTCTCCACTGCTGTCCGAGCAATCAACCTGGAGCATAGCTTCTGACACTACTGATTCTCTAGGGAGCCTGTGGTTGGCCTTTGAGCAGAGCTGTGCTAAGGTGAACGAGCACAGCCTGATATTCTGGCTGAGTTCACACGCGCACCTGAGCTCAGAGAGGCTGATGCTCGGGACTGGCTGATGGGGGCTGGCTCTGTGACTCCGTCTGGCTGTGGCCTGGGGCTATGGCTGAGACTCCTCCAGTGGACTCACGGGGTCTCTCCCCATAGCTGACCCAGGCTTCCTCGTTAGGTCTCATGAGATCAAAGAGAGGAAGAAGAGAGACTGCAAGCCCTTCTGTGGACCTGCTCAAAGTCGCAAAAGGTCACCTTCGTAGCCTTTTCTTGGCCAGTGCAAGTCACAAAGCTAGCCCAGAGCCAAGAGGTCTGCAAGCAGGCTGCCCCTTGTGATGGAGGAGCTGCCAAGAGCCTGGCTGGTTTTAATCCACCCAGAGTAGATACTACTTTTTGAGTGGAGGCCTAAGGAGTTACCTAGCTGTTGCAAGACTTCAGCAATCCAGATGTCAATCACTGACCACCCGCCGGGTAGAAGTGCAACAGTTGTGAACAGAGCCCCACGCCCAGTGAAAACGAGTCAGGAAATCCCAAAACCACAGTGCTGCGTGGAGCCGCGGGAGCGCGCGTCTTGCCCTTTGCCTTTCGCTGAGGCGTGGAGCGGTCTTGTTGGGCCGGCCTGGGCCCAGCGCCTCCCTCCCTGCCGGCCCGAATCCTCAGTGTGGCCCTGCGGCACAGGGCGGGGCGGGGACGACGGGCGTTTGGCTTTGGCTTGTTCGTGACACGCGGTTGGGCCGTGTACCCGTGAAAGTGAAGGATACGTACTTAGGTCTTGAGTTGTTAAATCGTAGCATATTAAAAAGTAAATATTTTGTATGGCATTTTGACAGTTGAACTGCTTTAAAATTTAGAAACTCCATTCCTAAACGGAACACCAAGAATTACCCTGAATTAGGAGGAAGCAGTATTTTGAAGAACTTTCATTTCCTACGTATGTGTGTGTCTGCGTTTTGGGGAACTGCGTGTGAGAGTTGAGGTCACTCGTGGAGTCTCTGAAATGATGTGGTTTGCTCCCAGAGAAGACGCGTCTGGCTTTCCGGGTGTCTCTGTGTGTGATGGAGACAGAGACCACGTTACGCCCAGCCATTCGCACAGAATGTGCTGTCAGCACTGGTGTGAAAGCCATGTTGAATGATTCTGCTCTGGAGAGAAAATGCAGCCGCCCTTTGGGTTGGTTCTGCTATCTGATGTTCTCTTATTAATCTCTGTCAGATAATTATATAAACTGATAAATTTCTGGTTGAGAAATGGTGGGTAACATGAAGAGACCCATGTTTGAGTAGATTAGACACGACCAAATTCACACTACCCTAAGAAGGGTGAATGCATCGGGGCGGCAATAATTGATAGTTAAAAACCACTGCTTTCAATCCAAAACAGAGTCTCACTCTCCCAAGTACTCATTCCTTTCAAATATGTCATGAAAATACTCTGCTTTCAAGATCTGTTTGAAAAGTGTTAAGTATTCTCTCCTGGTGAATACTAATCGTGTTTCACTTTGATTATCCGTGATCAGAATAACCCAAGATTTCAGTTTTGCAAATTGGTTGGAGTCTGTTGGTGTCATGACCATGGTTTTACTCATGCAAAGAAGAATTTCAGGTATAATATGTTTTTCCTCAGTTCAATACCAAGAGGACAAATCTACCGTGCACCAAAAGGAAGTTTATAATCAAAGTCACTATATGGTATTGTAAAATGCATTAATATATGTACTTAATATATATGTTTATTTTTAAATTAGGTTGAAATTTATTTTCTCTGTTTCTTAAAAGTTATAGCAAAATAATTAAAATTATAATATAACAATAGACAGTATAGCATGAAATAAATGTTACATTTTTAAAACAATGCCTTTAGGGTTTCAGCTTTTCCTTTCTTTAGAAAAAATTAACCATTTTTTATCCTAAGAAAGAGTTGCATTGTAAAGCTGATCTACAACTAGTCTGTCAGAGAGGACACGTGGGGCTGGTATCCAATTATCTAATGTAACCAAAAGTGCCATTTGTAAAACTGCTTAGTGACGGATGTTTTCTGAAGCTCTTTTGCCTGGAAAAAAAAGTGCATTAAAAAGGTTTTTTCTCTACTGTATTGATTTGAAATCATTTTCTCCCTACACATGTATTGATGAGTGTTGCGAAGAGCTGACTCATTTGAAAAGACCCCGATGCTGGGAAAGATTGAGGGCAGGAGGAGAAGGGGACGACAAAGGATGAGATGGTTGATGGCATCGCCAACTCAATGGACGTGAGTTTGGGTGAACTCCGGGAGTTGGAGATGGACAGGGAGGCCTGGCGTGCTGCGCTTCATGGGGTCACAAAGAGTCGGACACGACTGAGCGACTGAACTGAACTGATGGAATAGTCTATATGGAAAAATGCTATGTGGTTGCTATTTTGAAATAATGTTAGTTATTTTTTTATTTTCAACTAATTAGGGAATCAGTTCCACAATTCAGTGGATGCAGGGTATAAGTAAGGAGGTGAGTGGTTATCCAGACTGCATTCAATAGTAACCAAAAGAACGTAACATTTCTCTCTCATTTATTCATTTATTCACTGGTTTGTTCATTCAAAAAGCCTCCCTGAGGGCGTGTGTTTTGCTGAACAGTATGTATAAGGCTCTCCTGTTGGCTCAGTGGTAAAGAACCCACCCACCAAAGCAGGATACATAAGAGACGGGGGTTCGATCCTTGGGTCAGGAAAATCCCCTGGAGAAGGAAATCACTACCAACTCCAGAGTTCTTGCCTGGGAAATACCATGGACAGAGGAGCCTGGGGGGCTACAGTCCACAGGGTCGCAAAAGAGTCGGACACGACTTAGCGACTAAACAACATTATATTCGCCCTAGGAGTACAGAACAGAGCAGACAGGACCCTGCGTTCAACATTATATTCGCCCTAGGAGTACAGAACAGAGCAGACAGGACCCTGCGTTCAGCTTCACGAGTCACGTCTAGGCCGTCTCTAGAAAGCTGCTCTCTGTAGAGAGGCAGGGATATGCAATCCTGGGGTAGATACGCAAACCACCATCCAACCCCAGAATCAGAACACTGACAAAACCTTAGGTTTACATGCTGTCCCTTCCTGATCCTGTCCCCACTTTCCCTAACCCAAGGTGAGCACGGTGGTGAATACTGTTACCGTTCTCCTGTTCTTTTTTTTTTTTGGCCAGGCAATAGTGAGAGAGCTAAGTCCTACCCACTGGACCATCAGGGAACTTCCGCCGTTGTTCATGTTTTGGGGGGAGCGTGCCATGTGTCATGTTGATCTCAGTTCCCCAGCCAGGGATTGAACCTGTGCCCCCTGGAATGGAAGCATGGAGGCTTAACCACTGACACCAGAGAGGTCTCTGTTCTTTTTGTTCTTAATCATTGTTTGGGGTGTTGTGTTTTTTAAATGAACTGTATTAAAAGAACATCCAGCTTTATATAGACTTCTGGGACTTTCTTGTTTTTGTTCAGGATTATATTACTAGAGTTCTTCTAGATTTTTGTGTGTAATTGTAATTCACTGTTTACGGCTTCCTAAACTACCGTTTGTCTGTTTTCTTGTCAGCGGGTATTTGGGTTGTTTCCATTGCTGTTGTGGTTGTTGTAAGTAGGTTTACTGTGAACAGTCTGGTACCATCTCCTGGGGACAAGTGTAGGAATTTTTCTTAGAAATCCACTTAGCAGAGTCAGAGGACACGTGAATGCTGACTTTACAAGGTCACGTTTAACTCCCTTTCAAGGTGGTTGAACCACAGTAGTTGCCCCTCTGAAATATAAAAGTGACAGATGTTGATCAGTATCTTCTCCAAACTCTGAAACTTCCTAATTTTTGTCAGATGTTTATTTGGTCAATGATATTGAGAATTCGGAGTTGCTGCAAAGCTCATAAAGTTTAAAGTACAAAAAATGTGAGAAGTAGTTTGTCATCCTGAAGTATTATATCAGTGTCTTCATAATGCCAAGGATGTTTTTGAAACTTTTATCGTGCTACCGCTCTGATTATTATGAGGCACGAATTATTGGTGTTGTCAAAATCTTGACTTTTTGTGCACCAGTGCCAGACAGAGATACTGAGACAGAGTCACAGAGGAGAAAGAAAGAGTGACTTCTTTTCTTTGCCAGACAAAGGGGGAACACGGTAACGCCGCCCCCTCCCCGGAGAATAGAGAGGCTGTACAGGCAGGCAGGGCTCCCAAGGGGGCGCTAGTGGTAAGGAAAAGAAAGAAAGTCGCCCAGTCGTGTCCGACTCTTTGCGACCCCATGGACTGTAGCCTACCAGGCTCTTCCGTCCATGGGATTTTCCAGGCAAGTGGTAAAGAACCCGTCTGCAAAAGCAGACGTGAGAGGCGCGGTTCGATCCCTGGGTCAGGAAGATCCCCCAGAGGAGGGCGTGGCAGCCCACTGCAGTCTTCCTGCCTGGAGAATCCCATGGACACAGGAGCCTGGGGGGGCTGCAGTCCATGGGGTCGCAAAGGGCAGGACCGTGAGCCAACGCACACACACAGGCAGGGTGTGTGGTGAGGCTCAGCAGTCTTGCTTTCTTCTCTCTCCTGCAAAGTTTCAAAGGGTGGGGCTGCTGATAAGATGAGGGTGTGAAGGGTCTCAGGCATCTGGTCTCCTAATCCAGCTTCTCCTGTCCCTGTAATCTTGTCTCGGGTGGTTTCCTGACTGCTGCCCCCTTGATTAGCAACTGTTCTGCCCTTTGGGACTCAGGGAAGGTTGGAGTCTTGCTAGAAGAAATGAAGGACAGAAAGCCCTCCCTGACCAGGCCCACAGGGCCCTGCTGGCATCGCTGGAAGTCACATATAACACATAGAGTCGCTCAGTCGTGTCCGACTCTGCGACCCCAGGGACTATACAGTCCATGGAATTCTCCAGACCAGAATACAGGCATGGGTAGCCTTTCCCTCCTCCAGGGGATCTTCCCAACCCAGGGATAGAACCCAGGTCTCCCGCATTGCAGGAGGATTTGGCGGACTCTTTACCAGCTGGGCCACGAGGGAAAAAGGCCTTAGATGTGGCATGGTTAGTTTTTATAGGCTGATGAATGGGTGGATTATTCTATTTCTAGGAAGGGGTGGGGATTTCCAGGTTTGGGGCCACCGCACACTTTTGGCCTTTTCGGTTAGCTGCAGACTGGTGGCTGTGTCATTCAGTACCTAACATGTTACAAGTGAGCTTATAATTGAGGCTCAAGGTCTACTGGAAGTAGATCTTCTAGGTCTTTTCCATCTAACTAGATCTTCTTCCATCTTGGATCTCGTTAGTTCTAACAAGCTTTTGTCATATCCTATGGCTATGTCATTCTTTTAAAGATTGTGCCCTGCCCCGGTCCCTCATGTTTCACTATCAGTTCAGTTGCTCACTCACATCTGACTCTGCGACCCCATGGACTGCAGCACGCCAAGCTTCCTTGTCCATCACCAACTTCCAGAGCTTGCTCAAACTCATGTCCATTGAGTCGGTGATGCCATGCAACCATCTCATCCTCTGTCGTCCCCTTCTCCTCCCGCCTTCAATCTTTCCCAGCATCTGGGTCTTTTTCAATGAGTCGGCTCTTTGCATCAGGTGGCCGAAGTATCAGAGCTTCAGCTTCAACATCAGTCCTTCCAATAATTAATGTTTGTTAAATAGAAGTATGTGTTTGTAAAAATCTCAGACTTATAGTGTGCTATCCTGAGACAGAGGCGGGTTTCGAAGTCTTGATGCTGCCCCTCTTTCCTTCCTGTTTCTCAGACGGCCTATGGGGAGCACCCCTCGCCCCTGGAAGCAGGCTTGTGTGTGTCTCAGTTTTCCCTCGGTCCTCCTGTAAGGTCAGACTGACATCTACTGGGGCACAGGAGGCCTTCAATGTGGCATCTTTCTTGGGGAAAGTAAATTTACAGCAAGGACAGGGAGAGATAAAGGGAACTTCCTTTTGTAAACCCCTACCCCAGTCTTCATGGAGGAGGAGATGGCAGCCACTCCAGTGTTCTTGTCTGGAGAACCCCGTGGGCAGAGGAGCCTGGCAGGCTGCAGTCTATGGGGGCACAAAGCGTGGCCACGACTGAGCGCGCACACACCCCATCCTGTCCCTTCCTGCTTCCCTGTCCCCACTGGTCACCTCTAGTTTGCCTCTGTAGCTGTGCGTCGGCTTCTTTTTTGTTATCTCGCTGGTTTGTTGGGTCTTTGGACGCCACACGTAAGTGATGTCACACAGCATTTGTCTTTCTCTGACTCATTTCCAAGTCCGTTCATGTTGCTGCAAATCGCAAAACTCCAGTCCTTTGTAGGGCTGTGTAGGATCCCATTGTGTATACATGTATATAGTTCCTTCTTTTACAGGGGTATTCAGGTCACAGACCCACCATAAAAGGAATGAAGGCAAACCTCCAGAACTCCAGGCTTCTAGGAGAAGTCTCTCAACGACAGCAGTGAAGGCTATCGAATGTCCACTGTGTGCCCACATTTTATGCACGTGACTGCTTTATTTCCTCTCTGCACGTCGTCCCAGGTAACCGTTTTGTAATGCATCTCACGTATGTCATCAACTCCACCTTTCCGTTTGATCCTCTACCTCCCCGACAGCCTCCATCATGAGAACACAAGGCCAGAGCTTGGTGATACAGCTAGACTTGCACTCACGCACAAGTGCGCGTACACACACGTGTGAGTGAAATTTGCATCTTAATGCAGGTTGTGAGGGTTGCTGCTGTCTTTTCATCCCAGACAAATCCTTCATTCTTGGGTCCACTGTGCTTTCTGTACGTGAATTAGACGCCAAGACGAGTGTGTCAGACCTCCCTGGTGATCCAGACCTCAAGAATCCGCCTGCCAGTGCGGGAGACGCAGGTCTGGTCCCTGGTCTGGGAGGATCCCACATGCTTTGGAGCAGCTAAGTCCGAGCACCACGACTACTGAAGCGCAAGCACCCTTGAGCCTGTGCTCGGCAGCAAGAGAAGCCCCCGGAACGGAAGCCGGGCCGGCAGCTGGAGAGGAGCCAGCCACTGCTCGTCCCAGCCAGAAAAAAGCCCGAGGAGCAATGAAGACCTGAAGAATAAATAAATAAATAGTTTTTAAAAAGAGCGTGTTGAAGTTTTCACTGAGAAATGGGAATGTGTCATCTGAATCTGGAAGGCTCCCCCAACAACAGGCTAAGTTACTCTGATAGATTTTTCTTAGGAGAGAAAGGGCTGTGAATAATGCAAGGCTGTTGGTGCCCAGGAGGAGAAAGCTCGATGGCGACGTGTATCTGTGGCTGTTTAACACACGCATGGGATTGTTAGGGGGCTACTCGACTGCAGCCCCCAGGCTGTGCAGCAGCAGCAGCCCCCAGCCATGCTCACCCAGGGGGCTGCGGTGCCCTCTTCCCACTCCCCGGGAAGGCCTTCTGTTCGCATCAGCTCTGTGGCGGTGCCTTTGGGTGATGTCAGCCTCTTCCTATGAAAAGCAGCGAGTCCAGCAACAAAGCGTGCATTGGTGCGCCGGGCGGGCTGGTGGGGCCGGACAGTCGTGGCTTCTCTGGGGGCCCAGGCCCCTCCGGAGGGACACAGACTCCTCTCATGTGCCAGTGGGAGTCTCCCCCCACCCCTGACCCCTGCCACCCCCAAGAGAATTCTACTGCAAAAAAGGCGAAGCGTGCTTGCACAGCTTCTCACCCAGTGCATTTCATGGTGATGAGTTTCTGCATGCTTAGTGTCCAGGCTGAGCTCATGTGAAGCTTCCTTTTTATAGAATCTGCGCTGACTGCGAGCTGGAGGGCGAGGCTGTTTCCTTTCGATCCTCCTTGCCTTTTGTTTCCTCAACACCAACTGACTTTCTTTGTCTTTTCCTTCCCCATTTTGACTTAAAATCTGTTATTTCTCCTTATCAGCCTCCAGCAGGCTCTTCAGCAGTTACTGAGTGCTGAAGTCTATCTCTGGGATGCTGGCTGGGAGGGGGAAGCGTCAACACGACTGTGGAGGTAAAACCACGCCAGAGAAGTCGCCCCGGAGAAGCCACAGGGAGAGGCTGTATCTGCTGTGGGTGCGCGTGGATGACAAACAGAACCAAGGCCGTGTCTTTGCGAATCAGCCCCCGTTAAATCAAATCACAGGATTCAAGGAGGCTCATCCTTATGGCCTGTAATTGTCCGCTTCATATTCACCCCATACTGTTGTGTCTTATCACTGAAGATTTGAGCAGACTCACTCTGGTAAATCTCCCATCCCTATCATACAACTCCATAGCAAAACGCTTCATTTCCAAGCATAGATGGTAAAGAGTTACTAGGTGCTACCTGAGTGCCCTCACTCGGACAGCTGTCCTGCAGAATGTGAAACGTGCCAGCAAATGAAATGAATCCTCATAACCCTCATGAGGTTGTTGTGAAAATCAAATTAAATGAGATAATTCACATAAAGAGCTTATTATATGTCTGGCTTAATATTCTGCTCCTACTGCTGTCACTTCAGTCGTGTCCGACTCTGTGCGACCCCATAGACAGCAGCCCACCAGGCTCCCCTGTCCCTGGGATTCTCCAGGCAAGAACACCGGAGTGGGTTGCCTTTTCCTTCTCCAATGCACGAAAGTAAAAAGTGAAAGTGAAGTCGCTCAGTCGTGTCCGACCCCCAGCGACCCCATGGACTGCAGCCTTCCAGGCTCCTCCGTCTGTGGAATTTTCCTGGCAAGAGTACTGGAGTGGGGTGCCATTGCCTTCCCCGTAATATCATTCTAGTTACCATATAATAAAAATAGAGTAACCTCACACGGCTCTCTCTTCCGCACGTACCAGCAGGGAAGTGTGACTGTGGTGGACTAACTAGACACTTGATCACCAAACCGGATTCCTCTTCCTGGGCACATTGAAAGTCTATATTATCCAGCTGGCCTTGCATCAGCGAGGGATGGTGTGACTCAGTTCTGGCCAAAGCCACATGGGAAGAAGTTACGGATGCCTCTTCCAAGGCTACCTATAGAATATTCTGTGACGCAGTCCTCCTCCCCCTTCCATGGAGCTGGACATGAAGGATGCTGCAGTAGAGGGTCACGTGACACAGAGAGCCTGGCCCCGAGTCATCCATGGCGGAGGGCGTCCCGTGTCACATTCGAGCAGAAAACAGGCTTCCGTGTTTAAGCCACTGAGACTCAGGACTTACGTGTTATTGCAGCATAGATCTTCTTACTCAATACTAATACAATGATGCTGAAGAGAAGGGAGACAAGTATTATCAACGTTAGTTATTTGAAAGCAATTTATTACCAAATAAGCAAAAGTAAATATTCACACACGAAACACATCTGCAAACCCGTATGTGGGATTTTAGGGAAGCTGCAGCACAGCGGTCCCAACTCCTTGGCCCCAGAGACCGGCTTCGCGGGCGACAGTGTTTCCACGGATGGGCCGGGGGTGGGGATGGTTTCAGGATGATTGACCTGTGCCCTGTGTATTGTGCACTTTATTTCTGTTACTATTACATCAGAGCCACCTCAGATCGTCAGGCATTAGATCCCATGGGGTGGGGGCCCCAACTACAGGGCGTCAGGCTACGGGAGGCTCAGCCCCAGGTTTGCGTAACGACAGTAATGGCAGAACTGGGTGTGAATCAGGTGTGCTGAACTCCAGGTGCTCTTCTTTACTCCCTCCTACATCAGTTTGGGACGGACAAGTCAAGGTGCCTCCGCATGAGTCAGTGGTAAAGTACAAGGTCGCAGGGCTTAAACCGGATTGAATGATGTGTTAGCCCAGGGCTTTACTAAGTCATGCACGGTGCGGACAGAGAACCGAAGGACAAAGCTTACGCGGTCGTGCAGACCGTTCAGAAGGGAGGGACCTGCCTCATGGAGGACAGTGCACGGCAAGGCCCGTAGGGGGACAGGGTGCTGCAGAGACGGGGTCAGGAGTGAGGCTCAGCCTGGAGACTGAGCTTCGTGTGATGCTGGCCGAGGGGACGCCTCATGGACAGGAGAGCGAGGTGGACGAGAGGCAAGAGAGTGAGGACAGAGGAGCCCCGCCAGAGTCCCTGCGGATGCCAGCCAATGCCGCGTGTCACGATCACGGGTTACAGAAACACAACATATAGAGGACTTCCGGCGGTCCAGTGGCTAAGACTTCGCACTCCCAAGTCAGGGAGCCCGGGTTCAATCCCTGATCGGGGAACTAGTAATAGATCCCACAAACTGCGACTAAGGCCCAGTGCAGCCAAAAATAAATACACATTTTGAAAAATGAAGGAAATGCACAATATACAAAGACTGGCTCCGTTATCACTTAGGGTAGTCAGATCTGGAATTCATAGTTTTTCCAGAAAGATCAACCACCTCATCTCCAGTGTTTCTGAGTACTAGACACCTGCATTTTAAGAGCTCAGTCAGTTCTCATTGGGATAGACATACTAAGAGCTGGCAAAACTACCCAACGGCCTTATCATATACACATTGTTGAATATGCTTTTGGCTTCCCGGCACTCTCTTTTGGCTAACAATGCCTGTATTCTGGAGGTGAACAGCCTCTCCCTCATCCCGTGTGGCTATGATTAGATGTCTCTCGTGGTGCCCTAGTTTCCCAGTGAAAGAACGGGCCCCAAATCCAGGTTAAATCAACACTGTCTTCCAGGACTTTGAGCTTTGAGCAGAATAAACATGCATGGGAAAAACAGTTGATGTTCACGAACCCAGTGGTCCCTCAAACCTACCCTGGCTCTTCTCTAAGCCTGGTCCCAGAGCCTTCTGACGCAATCTGCAGGCTCTGATGACCTATGGCGAAGTGCGGGGTAAAGGCATGCAGGTTCAAGATGAGGCCATTGGGGGAGCTTGGAAGAACCAGGTATCAATTCCACAAAACAGGTGGAGGCCAAGGACCAGGTGGAGAATCAGGTATCTGCCAAAGAGTTCAAGCCGGTTAAGTTGAGGAAATTAGATTTCCTGATTACTTAGAAAAGAGTGGGAGGTCAGCTAGGATGTTTTTGGTTGCAAATGACAGAAAAGCAGTTTGAACTAACTAAAGAGGGGAAAGACTTTATTGCTTTATTTAACCACACTGCAATGGGAGCAGTGATTATGTAATTTGTCTCCCACCTGGAACCCTTCGAGAAGGAAAGAGGGAGACATCAATGGCTAAACCGGAGCAACAGATGTAAACCAGGCTGCCTTAGGCGAACTGGGTGTCTGCTCGTCTCTGTGCAAGGGAAGAGCCTCGAAAGCCGCTGGGGTCTCTCTCTCTGCGTAGCTGTTAC
Source organism: Bos indicus (assembly GCF_029378745.1). Classification (NCBI taxonomy): domain Eukaryota; kingdom Metazoa; phylum Chordata; class Mammalia; order Artiodactyla; family Bovidae; genus Bos; species Bos indicus. Next base: position 81,776,204 of record NC_091773.1, read on the forward strand.
TTTTCTCTACTTTCTGTGGCCTTTATTTGCACAGGCATATGCAGTAGCTGCTTCCCGGGAGGCTCAGTGGTAGAGAATCTGCCTGCAGTGCAGGAGACCCGAGTTTGACCCCTGGGTGGGTAAGATCCCCTGGAGAAGGAAATGGTGACCAACTCCAGTGTTCTTGCCTGGGAAATCCCACGGACAGAGGAGCCCGCCAGGCAGCAGTCCATGGGGTGTCAAGAGTCAGACCTTACAGATTGCAAGACAGAAAAAGATGTTTCCAGCTGCTCCAGGATGAAATATCCTACTCCAGAATTTCAAGGTGTCACTTGACCAGCCGTGGACCAACCTTCATGAGCAAACAGATACACTGCTATCACCAGTTCGCCTTGGGCCATCAGGCCCTTCTTGTGCTGCAGACACAGGAGCGCCATTAATCAAGAGTCCTAGCAGTTTGAAGCAGCATTTCCCCAAGAGAAGAGTCATTCTGGGGACAAAACCACATATATCCACTATGACAGCACCTCATGTAGATTGCCTGCAGTCAAGGCCACTGAGAGTATGGACACAAAACAGCTGTTGGACAAAACGCATGTTATATTAAACAAGCTGTCCGAATGCCAGAGCTAACTGGTAATGGGTTAAACTATGACTCTGTGACCCAGGGAACCCTTGACAATCCAGTTTCACATTCTATCCCTTTAGAGTTTAGTATATAATAGTCCATTAGAGACCTGGAAAGCCCCCAAGGCTTGGAGTTCCTATAAGCCTCTAGAACCACTCAAATGAAGTGAACTTACCCCGAAAAAACCATTGGCAGAAGCATAAGGTCGCTGGGCACCTTGAGTTTAAATGGGAAATGGGGAAACCGGGAGTAAAGTGAGGACTCCTGTGAAAGGACCGAGAAAGAGGCTGCTGCAGACAGATCCCCTTCCCTCCCAGCCGGCCCAGGTCCAGGTTCTGCCCCCAGTGGCTCCCGTTTCAGTCCTCTTGTTGGAAAGTACCTTCCTTTCTTTCTCCTTCCCTTCTTTTCCCATGCCTCCTGCATTGGGAGCGTGGAGTCTCAAGTCGTGGACCGCCAGGGAAGTCCCAGCGCCACGATTTACGATAAAACCTGGAATCCTCCGCCACCCTGGGCTGATCTTCTCCACTTGGCGGAGGAGTGCGTGGTCCTAAAAGTCAGCCAACGTCTCTTTGCCTCCCGACAGCCCTTCCCTGGGGGAAAAAAGAACGCATAAATGTTTGGGGGGCTGCCTGGTGACTGTGGGCTTCCCCCCAAAGAAGGCGCAGGGTGGAGAGCGAGACTCCACGGAATACGACTTCGCAACGGAGCCCTGGTCACCCTGGACAGCATAGTGTCTACTGGAGAGAGCTCTGCAACCCCAGATCCTCTGCGCCTTCCAGAAGACTTCGGCTTGAGCTCTGATAAGTAACCAGAGGGCTTCCTGCGCAGCCGGGGGCTGAGCAGCGGGACATTGCCGCCAAGTGCCGCCCCTCGGAATCGCCCCCGGGGTCGGGAAGGTGGAAGCGCGGGCCCTTGGTGGAGCCCCCGTTCTGAACGGGAGATCCCACTCGGCTGTTAATAAGGGCCTTCTCTCCTGCTGGGCTCAAGAATCTGGGCCAGTCTCGGGAGATTCTTGGAACTAAGCAGCTTGTGAATACACAAGCAAGCATGGACACCCGGGGAAGTAGCTCCTGACACACCGCATAGCTGACCTTGTTCAGAGTTCAGGGCCCCGAAACGGCCGAAATAATCACTGCGGTGCCGGACCGGGGTCCGCGTACATATCAGCCGTCCCATTTTGTTCATTTGTGTGTTTCCCCCAAATGTTTCCTCTCACTTCGCTCACGGTTCAAGACAACTTCTTTTTCAGTTTTTAATGCAAACATGGAGAGGTTGCTGTGGACGCCTTCCAGACTGAGCCGCTGCGGGGCTGGTGGCCGGGAACTCTCAGCTGGTCCCTTTCTGGTCCGAGCCCTCTGCTACCAGGCACTGCCCGGTATTATTCACAACAGTCAGGGTATGGAAGGAGCCTCAGTGCCTACCACGAGGTAAACGGATCAAACGATGTGATGGATGGACGTGACGATGGAGCATCATTCGACCTTGGAAGAGGAGGCGATCCTACCATTTGTGACAAACAGCTGAACCTGGAGGGCATGATGCCCGGTGCTAGAGGCCAGAGACGAATACTGCATGTTGTCACTTGTATGTGGAATCTAAAAGAAAAGAAAGTTGACTATACAGAAACGGAGAGTAGAAAAGAGTCCCAGCCTGGTGAATGCACTTGGTAATACTGCGTTGTATACTTGAAATTTGCTAAGACAGCAGAAGTTAAATGCTCTCACCAAAGAAAACAATCTAAAAGGGAAAGAGAGAGAGGAGCTTTAAAGGAAAGACTAAGCTACTGAAGAGAAAATTCAGAGACTTGAAGAGACTCTGGTCGAAAGGGAATATGTGGTTGAGTGTATGAGGCCTGCTTCCCCAGCGCCGCCGGATGTCTCTGAAGGACCGTCTGCCGGTCACCTCAGAGCTCCCCGTGGCCTCTGCAAGGACGGCTCCAGTCGCCTGCGCTCTCTGCTAAGTCAGCTCGATTCTCATAGGTGTTGTTCTGGGAGCTTCCCCAATAAACTTGTTGCATATAAGCCTCCATCGTGGAATTGGCTTCCAGATAACCTGACTCCTGGTAAGGAAGAATACAGATACAGACAGTGCATTGACCCTAACTGTATAATGCAATGAGTTTTTACAAAACGATCATACCTGTGGCTCGTGGAAGCTCGTGTGTGTGTGCTCAGTTGTGTCTGACTCTTTGCAGACCCATGGACTGTAGCCCGCCAGGCTCTTCTGTCCATGGAGTTTTCCAGGCAAGAATACTGGAGTGGGTTGCCATTTCCTTCTCCAGGGGATCTTCCTCAGGCAGGGATCGAACCTGTGTCTCTTGTGTCTCCTGCATTGCAGGTGGATTCTTTACCACTTGCGCCACCTGGGATGCCCCATACCTGGATGACCAGCACCCAAACCAAGAAATATTCAGCCAGGGTGGACAAAAATGTTCTACTGCATAGCACAGGGAACTATATTCAATAACTTGGGATAAACCAAAATGGAAAAGAACATAAAAAAGAATGTGTGTGTGTGTGTGTGTGTGTGTATACACACACACATATATATATATATATGGCGGCAGTGAGGAGATACCCCTCGTCCAAGGTAAGGAGCAATGGCTGCACTTTGCTGGAGCAGCCGTGAAGAGATACCCCACGCCCAAGGTAAGAGAAACCGAAGTAAGACGGTAGGTGTTGCAAGAGGGCATCAGAGGGCACACACACTAAAACCATAATCACAGAAAACTAGTCAATCTAATCACACTAGGACCACAGCCTTGTCTAACTCAATGAAACTAAGCCATGCTGATGGGGCAACCTAAGACGGGTGGGTCATGGTGGAGACATTTGACAGAATGTGGTCCACTGGAGAAGGGAAGGGCAAACCACTTCAGTATTCTTGCCTTGAGAACCCCATGAACAGTATGAAAAGGCAAAATGAAAGGATACTGAAAGAGGAACTCCCCAGGTCAGTAGGTGCCCAATATGCTACTGGAGATCAGTGGAGAAATAACTCCAGAAAGAATGAAGGGATGGAGCCAAAGCAAAAAGAATACCCAGCTGTGGATATGACTGGTGATAGAAGCAAGGTCCGATGCTGTAAAGAGCAATATTGCATAGGAACCTGGAATGTCAGGTCCATGAGTCAAGGCAAATTGGAAGTGGTCAAACAAGAGATGGCAAGAGTGAATGTCGACATTCTAGGAATCAGCGAACTAAACTAGACTGGAATGTGTGAATTTAACTCAGATGACCATTATATCTACTACTGCTGGCAGGAATCCCTCAGAAGAAACGGAGTGGCCATCATGGTCAACAAAAGAGTCTGAAATGCAGTACTTGGATGCAATCTCAAAAATGACAGAATGATCTCTGTTCGTTTCCAAGGCAAACCATTCAATATCACAGTAATCCAAGTCTATGCCCCAACCAGTAACACTGAAGAAGCTGAAGTTGAACGGTTCTATGAAGACTTACAAGACCTTTTAGAACAAACACCCAAAAAAGATGTCCTTTTCATTATAGGGGACTGGAATGCAAAAGTAGGAAGTCAAGAAACACCTGGAGTAACAGGCAAATTCGGCCTTGGAATACAGAATGAAGTAGGCAAAGACTAATAGAGTTTTGCCAAGAAAATGCCCTGGTCATAGCAAACACCCTCTTCCAACAACACAAGAGAAGACTCTATACATGGACATCACCAGATGGTCAACACCAAAATCAGATTGATTATATTCTTTGCAGCCAAAGATGGAGAAGCTCTATACAGTCAGCAGAAACAAGACCAGGAGCTGACTGTGGCTCAGACCATGAACTCCTTATTGCCAAATTCAGACTTAAATTGAAGAAAGTAGGGAAAACCACTAGACCATTCAGGTATGACCTAAATCAAATCCCTTATGATTATACAGTGGAAGTGAGAAATAGATTTAAGGGCCTAGATCTGATAGAGTGCCTGATGAACTATGGAATGAGGTTCATGACTTTGTACAGGAGACAGGGATCAAGACCATCCCCATGGAAAAAAAATGCAAAAAAGCAAAATGGCTGTCTGGGGAGGCCTTACAAATAGCTGTGAAAAGAAGAGAAGCAAAAAGCAAAGGAAAAAAGGAAAGATATAAACATCTGAAGGCAGAGTTCCAAAGAATAGCAAGAAGGGATAAGAAAGCCTTCTTCAGCAATCAATGCAAAGAAATAGAGGAAAACAACAGAATGGGAAAGACTAGGGATCTCTTCAAGAAAATCAGAGATACCAAAGGAACATTTCATGCAAAGATGGGCTCGATAAAGGGCAGAAATGGTATGGACCTAACAGAAGCAGAAGATATTAAGAAAAGGTGGCAAGAATACACAGAAGAACTGTACAAAAAAGATCTTCACGACCCAGATAACCACGATGGTGTGATCACTGACCTAGAGCCAGACATCCTGGAATGTGAAGTCAAGTGGGCCTTAGAAAGCATCACTATGAACAAAGCTAGTGGAAGTGATGGAATTCCAGTTGAGCTATTCCAAATCCTGAAAGATGATGCTGTGAAAGTGCTGCACTCAATATTCCAGCAAATTTGGAAAACTCAGCAGTGGCCACAGGACTGGAAAAAGGTCAGTTTTCATTCCAATCCCAAAGAAAGGCAATGCCAAAGAATGCTCAAACTACCGCACAATTGCACTCATCTCACACGCTAGTAAAGTAATGCTCAAAATTCTCCAAGCCAGGCTTCAGCAGTATGTGAACCGTGAACTTCCTGATGTTCAAGCTGGTTTTAGAAAAGGCAGAGGAACCAGAGATCAAATTGTCAACATCCGCTGGATCATGGAAAAAGCAAGAGGGTTCCAGAAAGGCATCTATTTCTGCTTTATTGACTATGCCAAAGCCTTTGACTGTGTGGATCACAATAAACTGTGGACAATTCTGAAAGAGATGGGAATACCAGACCACCTGATCTGCCTCTTGAGAAATCTGTATGCAGGTCAGGAAGCAACAGTTAGAACTGGACATGGAACAACAGACTGGTTCCAAATAGGAAAAGGAGTTCGTCAAGGCTGTATATTGTCACCCTGTTTATTTAACTTCTATGCAGAGTACATCATGAGAAACGCTGGACTGGAAGAAACACAAGCTAGAATCAAGATTGCAGGGAGAAATATCAATAACCTCAGATATGCAGATGACACCACCCTTATGGCAGAAAGTGAAGAGGAACTCAAAAGCCTCTTGATGAAAGAGGAGAGTGAAAAAGTTGGCTTAAAGCTCAACATTCAGAAAACTAAGATCATGGCATCCGGTCCCATCACTTCATGGGAAATAGATGGGGAAACAGTGGAAACAGTGTCAGACTTTATTTTTCTGGGCTCCAAAATCACTGCAGATGGTGACTGCAGCCATGAAATTAAAAGACGCTTACTCCTTGGAAGGAAAGTTATGACCAACCTAGATAGCATATTCAAAAGCAGAGGCATTTCTTTGCCAACAAAGGTCTGTCTAGTCAAGGCTATGGTTTTTCCAGTGGTCATGGACAGATGTGAGAGTTGGACTGTGAAGAAAGCTGAGCACTGAAGAATTGATGCTTTTGAACTGTGGTGTTGGAGAAGACTCTTGAGAGTCCCTTGGACTGCAAGGAGATCCAACCAGTCCATTGTGAAGGAGATCAGCCCTGGGATTTCTTTGGAAGGAATGATGCTAAAGCTGAAACTCCAGTACTTTGGCCACCTCATGCGAAGAGTTGACTCATTGGAAAAGATTCTGATGCTGGGAGGGATTGTGGGCAGGAGGAGAAGGGGACGACAAAGGATGAGATGGCTGGATGGCATCACTGACTCAATGGACTTGAGTCTGGGTGAACTCCGGGAGTTGGTGATGGACAGGGAGGTGTGGCGTGCTGCGACTCATGGGGTCGCAAAGAGTCGGACACGACTGAGCGACTGATCTGATCTGATATATATATAAACAAAATCCCACATGCTCTCCTCCCATCACTAAGAGTCAGCACGGCTTTTTAAACAACAGTTGATTATTTACAGACTTGCGGCTGCTCGGGTCTGCGCAGCTCCTTGCGGCTTCACCCCCTCGTAGTGGGGCGTGGCTGCCCTCGCCGAGGCGCTCGGGCTCTGGGCGCGCGGGCTCAGTGTGCGGCGGGCAGCCTCGGCGGCCCCGCAGCACTCGGGATCTTCGCTTGTCCTCCGCAGCAGCCCTCACCCCCACTGGACCAGCAGGGAGGCCCTGCTGTCTGTTCTGATAGCGTGGATGTGTCTGTTACAGGGCTTTACTGACAGGGTGCCATATAACCTGTTCTCTTTCTGTGTCAAGGTTCTCTCGCTCAACGTTTTGTGAGATTCATTAATTCATCGGTGCATGAGGTCATACTTGCTTCGTTCCTAGGGCTATGTAGTATTCCACTGTGAGAATATAATGCCATATATTTTTCTACGCTGTGGTTGATGAACATCTGGGTAGTGCCAGTTCGAGGCAGTTATGAACAGCACTGCAAATTCTTTGAGTGGGCATGAGTGCTCATGGGGCTTCCCAACTGGTGCTAGTGGTAAAGGAATTCACCTGTCAACGTAGGAGACACAAGAGATGCAGGTTCGATCCGTGGGTTGGGAAGATCCCCTGGAGAAGGAAATGGCACCCCACTCCAGTATTCTTGCCTGGAAAATTCCATGGGCAGAGGAGCTTGGCAGGCTAGTCCACGGGGTCAGAGTGGACACGACTGAACGAGTAGGCAGCGCTCATCGCTGTGGGGAATTTAACTCTTAGTTAGCAGGTAACGCCGAGCGGCTCGCGAGCGCCTGCACTGAGTTCTGTTGCCAGTCGCAGACCGCGAACACCAAGACCGACTCTTGGTGTCTTCCATCCTGAGGCACGGTGACGGTGAGCATACTGTGGTTTTAATTTGTGTTTTTCTCGAGGCCAGTGAAAGGGAAAGTCACTCAGTCATGTCCAAGTCTCTGCAACCCCATGGACTATACAGCCCACAGAATTCTCCAGGCCAGAATACTGGAGTGGGTAGCCTTTCCCTTCTCCAGGGATCTTCCCAACCCAGGGATCAAACCCGGGTCTCCCACATTGCAGGCAGATTCTTCACCAGCTGAGCGACCACAGAAGTCCGGAGGCCAGTGAAGCTGAGCCCATTTTCCTGTTTCTTGGCCATTTGGATAGTCTCCTTTGAGAACGTTCAAGCCTTTGCCCATTTTCTGTTGGGTTATCAAGACAATTTTTTCTCTACCGTTGGCTGATGGGAAACCCTACAGAGATCATCTTCAGAATAGGGGGAAAGAAGAGTGGTGTTTTGTCCAAGGACAAAGCACGCAGGGAGGAATGTAGGCGGCGACAATCAGGAGCTTCAGAGCTTCTGGGCAAGGGGCGTAGAAACGAGGGTCACCTCGGCAGCAAAGCCATAGACTCACATGGGGAGCCACGGACGCAGATGGGCTCCAGCTGCGGGGTGCAGGAAGGCCAGAGTGGGGCTTTGAGGGGTGCCAGCGAGCATCGCAGGAACCCGCTCCACTGCTAAGACCCCGCACACACGAGAAATGTTCTTCATGATTGCCAGAATGGTGAGAAAAGCCTGCGGTTCTTGTGTGGCACCCAAGAGGAAGCTGGCGTGAGAAAGAATGGCCGTTGATACTCCTGCGTACCCAGGCAGTCACGAGGGCGTGAGGCGGAGCGTGTGGTCCTGGAGCACAGGGGAGGGTGCGCCCTTCTCTCAGGGTCACTCAGCCCCTGCGTGTGGGAAATAACAAGGGCAGAGGGGCCAGGAACACAGAACAACGCCACCCAGCCGCTGTGGTCCTGGGGAGCAGCCGCGGCCTCAGACCGCGGGAGGGACCAGCGTCGGTCCTCTTTCTGCCCGTCTACACGGCCTCGGACCAGTCCTCACCTTCCCCGGGGAGTTCTGAAGCTACTCTGCATCTTGCTTTTCTTTCCTTTTTTAAAAAATAAAACAGTTACTTGTTCGGCTGTGCCTTAGTTGCGGCATGGGCGATCTTTTTGGTTGTGGCATGTGGGAGCTTCAGTCGCAGCGTAGAGGACCCAGTTCCCTGAGCCCGGGATGGCACCCGGCCTAGCACTGACAGTGAGGAGTCTTAGCTGCTGGGCCCCCAGGGGAGTCCCTGGGTCTTGCTTTTCCATCAGCTTGATGTGATGCGTTCCCTCATGATGATTTGTTGATGCCTGCGGCTGAGCCTAAACACTGGGGCCCCACTTAGTCTTCTCCACGCCCCTACCCGAGGACTGACGCTCTGGTGAAGACCGTGTTGTTTAGTCCTAAGTCGTGTCCGACTCTCTGCGACCCCATGGACTGCAGCCCGCCAGGCTCCTCTGTCCATGGGATTCTCCAGGCAAGGATACTCGAGTGGGTTGCCATTTCCTCCTCCAGGGGATCTTCCCCACCCGGGGATCAAACCCACGTCTCCTGCAGTGGCAGGAGGATTCTTTACCACTGAGCTACCTGCAAAGCCCAGTTTCAGCCTTGACGGTTTGCTAAGAATAGATTCTCTTCAGGGAATCTTTTTATTTTAGAGTTGGGGCAAAGATGGAAAAAAAAGAGACACTTTCCATAAGCCTCGTCCGCCCTATTGATCCTGCAGGAACCTTGTGCCTGTTAGTTATTGGATAAGGACACAGGGAAAAAAGTTCCTTTCATTTGTTGATTCAGTGACACTTTTCTTGTGTGTCTATTATGTTCCAGGCGATGTGTACCCTGGAGACACGCAGGACATCAGACAGACACAGTGACCTTGTGGAGCATTTATCCCGGTAGGTCACACAGATGTTAAGTAGGTAACATCAATAAGATACAAGACTAGGGAAGCTCAGAGTCTGTTCTCTCAAAGTGGTTAACCTTCTTTCATGTTTGTGTTTTTTAATAGGAAGAATTCATTGAAAAACCCTAAATACAGTTACTAGGACGTTGGTTCTCAATGGGGGTTGATTTTGCCCCTGGGGGACATTTGGAAATGTCTAGAAACATATTTGGAGCATCTTAGGGGTAGCAGCCCTGGATGCTGCTAAGCATCCTACCGTGAGGAATTCCTTAGCAATCCAGAATTAGGACTCTGTACTTATCCTGCTGAGGGCTTGGTTCAATCCCTGTCAGCGAACTAAGATCCCACAAGCTGGGCAACACAGTAAAATGAAGTAAAATACACCCTACGGTGCACAGAACAGCTTCCATAATACAGAATCATCCGTCCTCAAATGCCAGTAATGCCAAGGGTTAGAACCCTGATTATTCAGCTGCTGCTGAAGCTGAAGCTCCATTACTTTGTCCACCTGATGCAAAGAACTGACTCCTTAGAAAAGACCTGATGCTGGGAAGGATTGAGGGCAGGAGAAGAAGTGGACGACAGAAGATGAGATGGCTGGATGTCGTCACCGACCCAGTGGACACGAGTCTGAGCAAAGACCTGATGCTGGGAAGGATTGAGGCAGGAGAAGAAGGGACGACAGAAGATGAGATGGCTGGATGTCGTCACCGACCCAGTGGACACGAGTCTGAGCAAGCTCCACGAAATGGTGAAGAACAGGCAAGCCTGGCGTGCTGCAGTCCTTGGGGTCATGAAGAGTCGGATGTGCCTGGGGGACTGAACAACAGAAGGACCCTGATACTGCCACCATATGACAAGACTTCAGTGTCTTTCCTGAACATTCTCCCGTGTGCAGGACAGCCCTCTCCCCCAGAGGAAAGAGTCAGCCGACTCCAAAGTTTAAAGGTGCTGCAGTTGCTCTGCACTCAACCCTGGCCCTGTCCAAGCCCAGGAGTGGCTTTTCTTGTTTCTGTTATTCCAAACCAAATTCTTTGCAATTATAGTCACTCCAAATAACTTAGCGGCACTTACTATGAGACTGGCGTCATGCTAAGACCTTTCCATTTATTATCTCATTTACTCATCAGGAAAATGGGATATGCATAATATCTTCATTACAACTAAGGAAACAGAGGTTCAAAGAGATTAAAGAATGTCTCCCAAGTCGCACAGCTCATAAGTGGCAGAGCCGGCATCTGAAACCAGGTTTGACAAAGCCTGGGCCTTTAACCAACTTCCTTGACTAGTTCTTGTGCTGATTTCATTGCTTGACGTTCTTATGAGGTTTTGTAGTTCTCAGAGCACTTTCACAAGGTCAGCCCCGAAGGAGGGTTGTGTGGGGTGGCGCTGGCTTAAAGTCTAACCTGTGTTTAAGTCCTTGCTCCCCTTGTGAAGTCAGATAAATGACCTCTTTTTTCTATTCTTTTTCAAAATCTTTTCCCATTTAGGTTATTACAGAATACTGAGCAGAGTTCCCTATGCTCTGCAGTAGGTCCTTGTCGGTTATCTACTTAAAAATAATTTCATTTATTCATTTGTTTTTGGCTGTGCTGGGTCTCTGCTGCAGCATGGCCTTTCTCTAATCCCCGCGGGCGGGGACCCCTTTCTAGGGTGTGAGAGGGCATCTCATTGCAGTGTCTCGTCTGGTTGGGAAGCCTGGGCTCCAGCACGTGTGGGCTCAGAGCACAGGCTCAGGAGCAGTGGTGTCTGGTTGGGAAGCCTGGGCTCCAGCGTGTGTGGGCTCAGAGCGCGGGCTCAGGAGCAGTGGTGCTCGGGCTTAGTTGCTTCTTGGCATGTGGGACCTTCCCCACCCAGGGATCGAACCTGTGTCTCCTGCATTGGCAGGCAGATTCTTTACCACTGAGCCATCAGGAAAGCCCTGGCTATCTCGCTTAAATATGGCAGTATACACACGTCAGCCCCAAACTCTCAGTCTGTCCCTCCATATGATCCCCACCAACCCTTCCCCTTTGGTAACCACAGTTTGTTTTCTAAGTCTGTGAGTCTGTTTCTTTTTTGTAAATAGGCCACCGTCTGAATGGCAGAGGGAAAGAGACCATGGTGACTCCCACACTGGCACTTAAAACTTCCACTTAGCCTGGCATGCATCACTTCTGCTCACAGTTCTTTGGCCAAATCCCTTGGTCACACCTACCCCCAGCATTTCCACTATGCGCTTGGGGAAGGACCTAAGAATATCTGGTGTGCAGTGTGAATGACTCCTGCAAATATGTTCTGTGTTGGTTACTTTTAAGTGTTGGCGTGCCTGGGTCTCGACGGTGCCCAGATGTTTGGTCAAGCATTATTCTGGCTGCTTCTACAAAGGGGTTTTGGGATGCTATTTACATTTAAATCAGTGAATCTGAGTAAAGCAGATTGCCCTCCATCGTATGGGTGGGCCTCATCCAATCAGTCAAAGGTCTGAATAGAATAAAAGATTGACCATTCCCTGAGCAAAAAGGAACTCTGTCATCAGACAGTTTTGGGACTTAGAATACAACATCGACTCTTCTTGGGTCGCCAGCCTGTGCACTCACCCCCCCGATTTTGGCCTTGCTAGCCTCCTTAATCAGGGGAGCTAATTCCTCTCTGTAATTATCTTATACACGTGTCCTGCTGGTTCCGTCGCTCCGGAGAACCCTGAATAATTAATGGACCCACACTATGTGGGATGCACGCCGATATTTATCTTATACGCGTGTCCTGCTGGTTCCGTCGCTCCGGAGAACCCTGAATAATTAATGGACCCACACTATGTGGGATGCATGCTGATATCTATTTGTTTGTTTTTTTAATTTTCTTGCATTTTATCCTGTGCTATCCTATTTTTTAAATGCTAGTCACAATCTAATAAGTAGATTTCAAACTCTCCTATGGATTGCAATTATCAACTTCAAAAAGACTGACTTACATCCAACTGGAAGTGAAACAGTTAAGAGTAAATTCTGATCTTAGCCAATCAGAGATTATTTTACTAGTGTTACACAAGAAATGTCATCGTGTCCACGTGTCTGCTTAAAGGGAAAACAGAACAGAACCTTGCTTTATTCTAACACAACTAGCCAGGCTCTCTTCTCCCGACAGGAAGCAATTCTGCCTACACTCACTGATACGGCAGGAGCAGGATGTTGACCGGGCAGAGCGTGTGCAGACCCCCGGTGACTGAGCTGAGCAGGTGTCCAGAGCCAGGCTGCAGTGTTCAGCAAACAAAGAGAGCCTACCTCTTGAATGCTGGGTGTTATAGGTTCCATGCTTAGGAACCTTCCAGTACCTCAGACATTATGAAACAACAGCTGAATTCGTAGGGACTCAGCCCACGCTCTAGAGTGAGAATTATTTACACTTTACAATTAACATTCTATAATTATATGGCTTGAACTCCAGTTACTGTGTAATGGTATTCTGCCAAAGAATACCAATTACTCCTCACCAAGGAACTGCTGAAAATCATTAGTTTGTGTAAGTAAGTCCGTCCCAACAAATTCTATTGTTTCATAAAGCCCCAAGTTAAAGAAACCCTCTTGTTGTTTAGTGGCTAAGTTGTGTCCGATTCTTTTTCTTTTTTTTTTCGTGTCCAATTTCTTTGTGACCCCATGGACTGTAGCCCACCAGGCTCCTCTGTCCATGTGATTTCCCCGGCAAGAACACTGGAGTGGGTTGCCATTTCCTTCTCCAGGGGATCTTCCCCACCCAGGGATGGAACCCACATCTCCTGTGTTGGCAGGCTGATTCTTTGCTGCTGAGCCACCTGGGAAGCCCTGAAGAAACCCTCTAGGAATGATCATAAATAGATACATAAAATGGACAGGACTTACTGGTTTAAAATAGAGGCCTTCAGATACAGCATACGTGAAAGCCCGTTTTCACGGGGCCACTGCATAAAGACCACGCTGGTTGCACAGAGGACAGGTGCAGAGGGCCCACTCACACAGACTTTGAGGAATGTTGCCACTCAGAGTCGAGAACATGGTGGCCTTGGGCAGAGAAGCAGTCTGCCTTACTGAATGTGCCTCACAGGGCTTTTTCCCTCTGGCTCTACCAGGTAACCAAAGCTCTTAGGAGTCAGTGATAGATTAGAAAAACACTCCTCGACTCTCTTTCCATACGAAGGAAAAGAGGCTTGGTGAAGCCGTGATGGGGACATCACCAACCTGCTGATCAGAGACCAAGTCATGGGACCTCCCCGCAGTTCAGTGGGTGAGACTTCAGCTCCCAGTGCTCGGGCTGTGCGGGAACCACACGCATCCTTGGTCAGGGGGTTAAGATCCCACATGCCCCGTAGCCAGAAAAACAAAACATAAAACAGAAGCAATATTGTAACAAATTCAGTAAAAGACGTCAAAAATGGTCCACATCAAAACAAACAAAACACACACACACACAAAAGCCATTACGGTATCTGGACCAGTGCTCTTGTCTGCTCCTCCTTTCTCTTTAAGACAGTTCACCCCTTCTGGTTGAAGAGCCAAAACAAAACTCAAACAACCCAACAAAACAAAACACAATCTTTGAAACAATGCATTAAGTGGAATACTTATACTGGAAAAATACGGTTGAATACATGTGTGTAAAGACAGAAAAAAAAGTCTAAATTTTCTGTGAATGTAACAGTTCGGTTTGACCTGATTTATAGGAATTAAAAATGGTGTCATTTAGAGCTCCAGCCCTGTATGAAAAAAACATGACAGGAAGTTCAGTTCAGTTCAGTTGCTCAATCGTGTCCGACTCCTTGCGACCCCATGGACTGCAGCACGCCAGGCCTCCCTGTCCATCGCCAACTCCCGGAGTTCACCCAAACTCATGTCCATTGAGTCGGTGATGCCATCCAGCCATCTCATCCTCTGTCATCCCCTTCTCCTCCTGCTGCCAATCCCTCCCAGCATCAGGGTCTTTTCAAATGAGTCAGCTCTTCGCATCAGGTGGTCAAAATACTGCAGTTTCAACCTCAACATCAGTCCTTCCAATGAACACCCAGGACTGATCTCCTTTAGGATGGACTGGTTGGACCTCCTTGCAGTCCCAGGGACTCTCAAGAGTCTTCTCCAACACCACAGTCCAAAAGCATCAATTCTTCGGTGCTCAGCTTTCTTTAAAGTAACCCTAAAATCCAGACGCTTCTCCCACTCAGCCCATAGCTTGGGGTTGTCTTTGGGCTCACAGCTTTCCCAGTGAGTCAGACTATACTGAATACTTGGAGCTGCCTGACATTTTGCTGTTTATTTAAGGACAAGACTGAGCCAAGAGTCAGTTCATTTAAAACATGTGAAAATAGGCAAGTAATTTGTCTCACCTACTAAAAAGGTCAGACACATTGAAAAGATTAACAGGTCTCGGCCTCCTGCTGAATCCAGCCCTGCGAACTGGGTGGAGAGCTGTAAAGAGAGCAAAGGGCGGCTCTGGGGGCTGGCGGAATTCAGTTGGGTGTGGGTTCTGTGTGTGAGAGAAGATGAACCAAGGTCTCTTTGCAAAGAGAAGCCCCGTCACAGAAGTCTGCAGAGCCCTGGTCCAGAGAGTTCTGTTGCGGCTGTTGAAGAAACGCTCACCTCGAGTGTCTGACCGACAGGTGGGCGATGGAGCAGTGTGGAGAGGCGCTGCCCGCTGGGGCGGGTGGTGGGGCTCCGCTGGCAGAGAGGGCACGCGCCCCGAAGGCTCCGCTCACCTTGCGGGCTGTTTCAGAGCAACGCGCAGCGAAGTGGTGGCCGAGCCAGTGTTCTCGCCTGGAGAGTCCATGGACGGAGGGGCGCAGTGGGCTACAGTCCAAGGGGTCACAGGGTCAGACGCGATTGAGTGACTGAACAACAACAAAATCACTGCCTAACAAAACAAAACAAAACAAAACAGAACGAAACACCTCTGTGGGCCCATGCTCGCCTCAACCCCGCACGTTAATAATCCACACCTCCGTGTCTTCTGAAGAAGCTCACAGATTTGCCACTGGATGGTCTTTCTGTGGACCATTTTAAGTCTTGATTGAATTTGGTACAATATTGCTTCTCTTTTGGTTTTTTGGCTGGGAGGCATGTAGGGTTTTAACTTCCCCACCAGGGCCCAAACCCACAGACCAGGAATCAAACCACAGACCAGGATCAGGCCCATAGACCAGGACCAGACCCACAGATCAGGATCAAACCACAGACCGGGGACCAGACCCACAGACCAGGATCAGACCCACAGCTGCTGCACTGGAATCGAAGCCTTAACCACTGCACCGCTGGGGAGTCCCACAGTGTTCTTACTGGTCGCTTCAGCCTTGCTCATAGGGACAGTCTTGCTCCAAGGATTTACCCTAGAACATGATGATAATTCTTTCTGGAGACAAGGATAGAATGCATTGTATTAATTGTATCCAGGTGTGGCTTTTACTAAGTTAGTGTGTAGACTCTACACCAGGAAACAAAATTGTGTACTGATCAGTCCTATCTGGGTATGGAAATGTGTTATTTCTTGAGTTATTTAAGAAAGCCATTAAACCAATAAAAATATGTAACGTTTATCATCCTTCTATATACTATATACTTTGCATGGAATATCTCATCATCTCACTTAATGCTTGCATTGATAGGTATTGCTGTTAATTTCACTTTACGGGTCAGAATGCTTCTGAGGGCAGAGAGGTTGTGCAACTTCCCAAAGTCACACAGTAAGGGGCAGAAATGGGATTTGAACCTGGGGGTGTGGCCAAGTAACAATCCATAAATCTAACTCCTTGCGAAACAGTCACGCTCTTGTCCATCCACGGTGCACCACCTATTTTGAGTTCCGGCCCCGGCCAGTGGAGGGAGACGCGGCGGAGCCTTAGGCTTCCAGCCATGTCTACTTCCGCGGCCTGGCAGAAGAGATTTTCACGACGGGTGTTCCTTGCAGCCCCTTGAACCCTACTTCTTCTTCTTTTTTAAATATTAAGTAATTTGTTTTGGCTGTGTCGGGTCTTAGTTGCGGCGCGTGGGCTCAGCTGCGTGTGGGATCGAGCCTGCGCCCCCTGCGTTGGATCACCAGGCAAGCCCGCTTCGCTCTTCTTGGGGCATTGTTAGCTCTGTTGAAGCTCCTCAGAGCACTGGTGACTGTCTTGGAGTAAGGACCTAACTGCGTGCTTCCTGCCAACTGGAGCAAGTAAGAGCCGTCCCGGTTACACGAGGCCGGGTAGATGGAAGTTCCGTCAGCAGGAAGGCCTCTGCGTCATCCTCGGTGAGTGAGTGAGGACCGGATGGCTGTTCCGGGGCTGCAGCTTCCAACGCTGCGGAGGCAGACGGCTTCTTTTTGCCCTCCCAGGTAGCATGCCAGACACAGCGGGCGTCCCCTTGAAGAGAGAGCATGTTTTGGGGCACAGGAGCTTGGGGAAATGTTTGAGGTGCACCTGCTGGGGATTAACAAAGAGAGATCTTTTAAATTCAGTGCCAGTCAAGCTGTTTTCTGCCCAGGGACCTGGTTTCAGGTCCCTAGAGAAGTAAGGACGTGAAGGGGTTACTCGTGAATCAAACAGCAAAGCAGAGCTGGGCAGCCTAGGAGAGGGAGGGGGCAAAGCTGTGCAGCTTGTGCTGTCATAGAGGACTGTGGCCCAGGTGGGGGGGCGTTTCAGTATCTTCCCCTTTAACAGGCTGTGGCTGTTGGAGTCGTGACCTGCCTTGTCCCGGCCTGGTGCGGCCCGAGCCCCTCCCTGACTGGCTCTGTCAGGCCCACCCGCAGCTCCCCCCAAGCCCTCGGCCTGCCCAGAGCCTGCGGGCTCCGCCCTGGGCAGCCTCGTCCTTTGCAGAGGGCCTGGGCAAGGCTGCAGGTTCTCCTCTCTGATGCCCTCCATGGTCTCCTGGAGCTGCAGGGACTCCTGGGCCCTTGGAGGGAGAGCTGCCTGGAGGATTGTGAAGTCCCGGCCTCCCCCTCTGCTAACCGCCTGGACCACAGGTCACCAGCAGTGGGTGTCACTGCCCATAGTCTGGACTGAGAAGGGGGGAGAAGTCTCTCTTCCTGCTGGCTTTCTGCTCCAGGCTTAGCCTTTCTCCCAGAGAGGGGAGATCAGGACACTCTGAGCCCTGCGTTCTCTACCTTCCTTGTCTGACATCCATGATCTAAGCGACTCACGAATATCCCCTCTGGATTTTAGTTGCCTCATTTGGCCCATTCTCACTTTCTTCTTCCCACAGTCCCATCAGTTAGAAGAGTTAAGCTTTTCTTTTGGTTGCACTTTGTGGGCCTGAAAGACCTTAGTTCCCTGACCAGGGATCGAACTGATCGGAAGTGCAGAGTCGTAACCACTGGACTGCCAGGGGAGTCCCGAGGTGTGTTCTCTCATTTCCTTGAAGCATGGACCCTCGAAGCGAGAGGTCTTGTGTCCCAGCCGTTGTGGGCAGAAAGGGTGGCTTCCACAGAAAGAACCTGTGAATCAGCCCCCCAGGCTTAACCTTCCTGTAGTTAAGAAAGAATTCCACAGTTAACAGCTAGGGCAAACTCTCATTCTCTCTCCCCATAAAGCCTGATTTTATTGTCTTTCTAAAGAGGGCAAATACACTCTATCTATCGCCCTGAGGCGATGGCTCCTCCTCAGAGGTGAGAGATGCCATAAAACATGACTCAAGGGCGAGATGCGCCTGCTAACATTTGCAAGCCATTCCCTGCAGACCCCCTCTGTGCTGAAGATCAGCAGGTACTTCAGCTGGGAGCATATTTCTGCTCCGAGAGTTGATTCACATTTTACTCAGAAGAAACTGCTCCTCTTCAGTACCAGGAGTCCCTAATCCAGGTCCACGTGAATGCAGGGCTTACCCATGGGTCTTTGGCGAGCAGTTAACCCTTTCCAGCACACGACAAGCGCTTTCATCCAGGAGACGTTTGCGACAACACGAGTAGAAAAGCTGTTCGTTGTGCGGCTGGGGAACTTCAGCGGCGGTCTTCGTGTGCCAGCCTTAACCTCTGTGTTTTTGTTTTGTTTTTTCACTTTTTGACTTCTGTGTTTTAAGGGAACTTAAAAAGACTCCCGTAATAACCTCTCTGACCTTCCATTTTCCACTTCAATAAGTCACCCTTGTAAAGGATCATTGTCAATATTTATATGGTTACCTAAAAACCAAAACCCAAAAAACAAAGCAACAAAAAGCTCCCGGCTCCTTCGGCGCTCTCCATCTGTAATGTTGTGGAATGCCGCCCCCTGGTGTTTCCTTGGGGTTCGTCTAGTTTTGAAAACTAAATTCTTCATTTAAAATTGATAAAAATTCTTAATTTAAAAATGGACTTATTATGCTCAGCTCCCAGCTGGCCAACCATTCCTGATATCTGGTTTAAAGGATAAGTGAAAAGAAGCTCCTTGTAAATGCCAGCCCCGTTCCATTAAGCCCGTCACCCTCCTGAGGACACTGAGACAGACAGTCCGGTTGCGGCCTGTCACTTGGGCACATGCTGTCCTTGTTTGGGGGAAACTGTGGAAAACATTGTCTAAACCCAAATTCCAGTGGCCTAAGCACTTAAGGACCGTAAAGTGATTTCCACTGTGCACTTCCCTCAGTGAGATTCAGTAAAAATCATATTTTTGAAAATCAGTGTTTTAATAGAAGTATAACATGCGTACAGAAAACACACCAACCAGAAGCCTACAGCTCAGTGAATTGTCAAGACATGCACCCACGCTGTAACCGGCTGAGTCGGGAGACGAGCATCAGCGGGCCCCGGGGGCTCCCAAGGTCCCCAGTCCCCGCTCCCCTCTCCCTTCACAAAGGCGACCGCTGGGCTGGCGTCTGATGCCACAGGTTCCCGAGGCAGGGGCGAGGGCAGCGGTGTGTGTCTTCATCTGGGGTGAATGTGGGGGGTGACGTCACATGTATGTGCTACATGTATGACATGCGGTGCATATCACACATAACGTGTGTTCCACACGTATCAAAGGAGGGGGTGTGGGCTTCCCCGTGGCGCTGGTGGCAAGAATCCGCCCGCATTGCAGGACACGCAAGGACACAGGTTGGGTCCCTGGTCGGGAAGATGCCCTGGAGGAGGAAATGGCAACCCTCTCCAGTGTTCTTCCTGGAGAATCCCAGGGACAGAGGAGCCTGGCGGGCTACAGTCCACGGGGTCACAAAGAGTCAGGCAGGACTGAGCAAGGATGGATGGGTGGGTAGATGGATGGTTGGATGGAGGGTGATGTCACATCTTACATCTTACGTATATTAAAATACGCTGAGACACGATACACAAAAAGAAATGCAAAACGACTTAAAGACTTAAGTATAAGACATGACACCACTGAACTCTAAGAAGAGAATATAAGCAAAACGTTCTCTGACAAATCGAAACAATACTTTCTTAGGTCAGTCAGCCTCCCAAGGTAAAATAAATAAAAGCAAAAATAAGCAAATGGGACCTAATCAAACTTAGATATTTTTGCAAAGGAAGCCATAAATAAAACAAAAAGACAACCTGGGAGAAAATATTTGTAAATGATGTGACCAAGAAGGGCTTAATTTCCAAAATGTATAAACAGCTCGTGCAGCGCCATATCAGATAAACAAACAACCCGATCAAACAAGTGGGCGGAAGACCTAAACAGACATTTCTCCAAAGAAGACATACAGATGGCCCAGAGTTTTTATAATAACTTACATGGGAAAAAATCTGGAAAAGAATATATATGTGTGTATACATATATACGTATATATATACATATCAGATCAGATCAGTCGCTCAGTCGTGTCCGACTCTTTGGGACCCCATGAATCGCAGCAGGCCAGGCCTCCCTGTCCATCACCAACTCCCGGAATTCACTGAGACTCACGTCCATCGAGTCAGTGATGCCATCCAGCCATCTCATCCTCTGTCATCCCCTTCTCCTCCTGCCCACAATCCCTCCCAGCATCAGAGTCTTTTCCAATGAGTCAACTCTTCGCATGAGGTGGCCAAAGTACTGGAGTTTCAGCTTTAGCATCATTCCTTCCAAAGAAATCCCAGGGCTGATCTCCTTTAGAATGGACTGGTTGGATCTCCTTGCAGTCCAAGGGACTCTCAAGAGTCTTCTCCAACACCACAGTTCAAAAGCATCAATTCTTCGGCACTCAGCCTTCTTCACACTCCAACTCTCAAATCCATACATGACCACAGGAAAAACCATAGTCTTGACTAGACGAACCTTTGTTGGCAAAGTAATGTCTCTGCTTTTGAATATGCTATCTAGGTTGGTCATAACTTTCCTTCCAAGGAGTAAGCGTCTTTTAATTTCATGGCTGCAGTCACCATCTGCAGTGATTTTGGAACCCAGAAAAATAAAGTCTGTCACTGTTTCCACTGTTTCCCCATCTATTTCCCATGAAATGATGGGACCAGATGCCATGATCTTAGTTTTCTGAATGTTGAGCTTTAAGCCAGCTTTTTCACTCTCCATTTTCACCTTCATCAAGAGGCTTTTGAGTTCCTCTTCACTTTCTGCCATAAGGGTGGTGTCATCTGCATATCTGAGGTTACTGATGTTTCTCCCGGCAGTCTTGATTCCAGCTCGTGTTTCTTCCAGCCCAGCGTGTCTCATGATGTACTCTGCGTATAAGTTAAGTAAGCAGGGGGACAGTGTGCAGCCTTGACGCGCTCCGTTTCCTCTTTGGAACCAGTCTGAAACTGAACCACTTTGCTGTACACCTGAAATTAACATAACATTGTACACCAATTATATTTCAATTTTTAAAAAAGGAAAGAAAACAATACATTGAGCTCTGTGCTTAAGTTTGTACATTTTGCTGCATGCAAACTGCACCTCAACAATTAATTCCAATTTTTCTAGCTGGTTCTCAATGGTAGACCTGACTCAAAATAACTGTTAGGTGAACACCTTCCGTAACATACTACAATCATCAAAACCAGGAAATGAAAATCATTACCATGCTGTTAACTAAAGTGCAGACCACGCTCTAATTTCATCAGCTTTTCAGTTTCTGTCCCTTTTCTGTCCCGGATCCTCTCCAGGACCCCAGAGGACACTGAGAAGTGATGTCTCCTGCGTCCACTCCAGCCCCGGTCAGTTCTGGCTGGAAGCTCCTCTGTCAGGCCCACAAGTCCGGTCATGCCTGGAGTTTCACGGTATCTAACGGCTTCCTTGGAGAGTGGGTCTCAGACGCCCTCCATTTCAGGTCTTGCCTTAAAGCCCCACGTCATCCTGATGCAGTCACCTGCTGTCCCCGGGCCAACTGCCTCTCCCAAGGACTCGCTGTCAGGGCAGGCTGACTCCACTCGCCTGGACTCTCAGGAAGTGATGGCGCCTCTGTCTCGTGAGCCTAGAAATGCGAGCGATGCCTGCCCTGTCACCTTAAGACCGGCTCAGCAGCGGCGCTGACGGACAGCTGGCAGCACGGCCACTTTTCTCTGTCGGTTTCCTCCACCCGAGCCAGGGCGGGATGAGCTGGGGATGGCTGAGACAGCATCGCCGTGGCCAGAACCATCCATTGTGTCTGGAACACGCAGGTGTGTGTGAGAGAACAGCGGATGCAGAGCGGGGCGGAGGGCTTGCACCCCAAGATAAGGTCAGACTCTGTCTGCAGCACATTTGCTGATTCGTTGGCTGCTCTGGGTCTGTGTTGCTGCGTTCTCTCGTTGCGAGCGGGCACGGCGATGGTGTCTCTGCTGTGCAGCATGTGCTCAGGGCTGGGAGGGCTCAGTGGTCGCGGCTGATGGGCTTGGCTGCTCCATGGCAGGTGGGGTTTTTCTGGACCCGGGATCGGGCCTGTGTCCCCTGAATTGGCAGGTGGATTCTTAACCACTGGACCACAGGGTAAGTGGCTGTTAGGATCTTAATACTTGCTTCAGGCTCTGTTTCCTGGAGAACGTCATCAAAGACAAAGGATTTATTTAAAATAATAATGGCTCCTGTCTCAGAATGAACCTATGTCGTGCCAGGCAGTGAGTCAAGCACTTTCCCCAGATTATTTTATACAGATCTCCCAGTAGTCCTGTAGAGTGACCTTATCTTGCAGATGAGGCAGTCAACCCACAGAGAACCTTGATAACTTCTAGGATGCTCTGTTTTAGGAACATGCTGTCTTCTGCCCCACTTTGTATAGGATTACTTGGAGAACTTGCTTCCCATAGCAGCACAATATTAAAGACTTGGACATTCAGTGTCTATATGATTCATGCAAAAAGGATTCTATCCAAGGAATTAAAGACATAATACTTAATTGTAAAAGGTTGAGAAGGTTTTGTCTGAACGAGGAGCTTATTAAAATGTAGACAAGCACAGAACAAACTCGCTTGTCTTTTTGTGGTGATGGTGTAGTATTGGGAAAAAGACAATTTTGCACGAAAAATAAACCCATGAAAATTTAAGAGTTAATTTTTTGGAAAAAAAATTTTTCAAATCAGCTTATGTAAATGATGTAGGGAGGTTTTGATCCATTAATTGGGTTGTGGAATAATTTGAGTAGGTGGAAACCCGCCTCAAAAAATAAACGAAAGAAGAAACAACATCTTAGGAAATAGGATACTAGAAATGATCTGTTTACACATGGCAAAAGCGTGTGTTGTTTTGTGAGGCTTTTCTTTGTAAATGTGTATATGTGTGTGGTGGCGGAGTGGTCACTAAGCTGTGTCCGACTCTGTGCGACCCATGGACTGTAGCCCACCAGGCTCCTCTGTCTCTGGGATTTCTCCCGGCAGGAATACTGGTGTGGGTTGCCATTTCCTTCTCCAGGGGATCTTCCCGACCCAAGAATCGAACCTGAGTCTTTTGAGCCTCCTGCACTGCAGGTGGATTCTTTACTGCCAAGTCAATGATATAAATTTGTTTTCATTGTGATGAAAAAGGTTTTTAAAACACTGACAGATTTGGTGACAGCATCACATGGCTTTTAAAAACAATGGTTTTGAAATCAAAGACGTGTGCGTTCAAATATTTACCCAGGGATAAGTTTTGTAAGAATGTTAGTCTAATCTGTTTGCTCACTTGCTGCTCTCCAAAGGGAGAGTCTTGTGGAAGACATTTAGAGAATCTTTTGAAGTTTCTTTTTGTGAGGAAGACTCTGTCTCTTAATGCTTGCAAAACATCACTAACATTTCTTGGAGGCTCTGCTGCAAACATGCTTTCGCATGATGGATGGGACCCCACAGACCTCGGCACCTGGCTCTCACACATCGTCCGTCGCAGCGTCTGTCACACCCTCTCCACACCTGGGCGGACCTAGGGTTGTCCAGGGACTTGGGCTAGTACTTGACTCAGATTCTGACATATTTTTGGTACAGAAGATGTTTATTCTCAGAATCACTTCTTTCCAGATGATTCATACCTGAGGCCAACAAAGCATCCAAGTTTTAGGGAAATTCTTGCGCAGGAGAAGACCAGGAGGTCATCTAGTGAAATGGAAAACAATTGAACTTTGGAGGAATCTGAATTGCCTTTTGGCAAGCACCCTTGCTTTTTCCAGGCTCGCTGCCCTAGCAGAGATGCACTCGGCCTCTTGCAGGTGTCGACATGACGCAGGAGGAAGCATTTCATGGCAGAAGTGGGGCTGGAGGAGGCCTGGCTTAAAAGCAGAACAGATAGTCTGAGGATGGAGGGAGATTCAGCTTCTTAATGTTGCCCCAGCACTTGTGTTTACAACTAGATTCCTCTTCCCTGGAATTTCAATTTTTGCTCCTGGAGCAGAGAACATTTTAAAATGCTTTCAGACTCAGAAAAGACCCACCCACAAATTAAAAAAAAAATAAAAATAACTTCTGTAGAAATTAGGAAAGACAGGCATAATAATTATAGAGAACATTAGCAACAGAGAGAAACAAAAAGAAGAAAATGTATATTATCTCACCCCCCATGGAAAGCTGTGGTTTACACCTTGGCATATACTCTTCCAGAGCTTTTTTTCATGCACGTCAGACACAAGTTGCTTGTTTGCTCTTGTGGCTATCCTTGTCATGTAAAATTCATGCATAGGAGATTCCCTGGTGGCCCAGTGGTAGGCTCCGTGCTTCCGTTGCAGGGGGCACAGGTTCAGTCCTTGGTCAGGTAACTGAGATCCTGCAAGCTGGTGCTATGGCCAACAGAGAAAATTAAATAACATTATTGAAAAAATAAAGTTCACCTACAGCGACGATCATTCTTTAGGATGATTTCTAGAAGCATAATTGCTGCATCTCCTGAGTCAGAGATCACACACATTTTGAAGGTTTTCTCCCTTAGAGTCAGTTTTCCTATACATTCCTTGTGATCACCACCAAACTCTGAGAGATGGTGAAGGACAGGGAGGCCTGGCATGCTGCAGTCCCTGAGGTCGCAAAGAGCTGACTGGGCGGCTGAGCAACAACCTATCCGTCCTTTCCCCTCTAACTTTTACATGGAGGAATGCTGAGATTCACAGTACTGCTGTTGTTCCACTATAGTCTATAACATCCCCTTTTTTTGAGGACTTATTTTATGAAGGACAATATCTGATCGTTTCTCTGCAGGGTAGCAGAATATGCCACCCCCAAATATGACACTTTGGTGTAAAGATTCTTTTGAACTGAAGGCAAATGAGAAGAAGCAGGTACAAGAAAAACTCTCCGCCCTCCCTTTGTTTAAAAGCAGAATACAAACTT